>NW_026917637.1:0-18000 GCF_035046485.1 Aedes albopictus
ATTTTTATTTATCTTCCTCAGCAAACTACGGTACTTTGATTACGGAACGCGTATTCGTTACTGAAATCATATTTTCACTTCGTGGCCTATCGTGGGTAACATCATTATCGCATTTCGCCCATATATTCACTACCTTACGCAACTATTTGCAAACATTGAAAAATATTTATCAAGCCCAGAATATGAGTGGTGGTCGCATTCCACTTCAAACACTCCAGCGTCGAATTGCAAAGATCTCCAGAAACGTAAGCGAATAATATTTTCACTTTTTTACCACAACCACCAGCGTAAATTTCCACTTAATGCAACTGATTGCGGAACAATAAAATAAAATACAGAATATGCACGACGGAACGTAGTCGGCATGCCATCATCCATCTCCCGGGTCTGCTCGCACACAAAGCCGTTTTCACTTCCACTTAAAACGTTTTCACTTTCACGACCGAGTTCACGAATTCACATACCCTTGGAAAACCTCCGGGACCTGCGGACTCGTGAGCTGATTTTGCTTCCGGCAACCATCCTTGGCCACTTTCCAGCTGAAGAAATCGCCGGATTCCGGCGACTAATCACTTCCGCTGGTACCGAGAAACGACACTACAAGCAACACTTTAATTATTAACTTGAAACTAAATAATAAATTCACTAATAAAAACGCGTCCGAGTCGACGACGGAATAGATTTATGCACAAACGACGTTGTATTCGCGACGGTCTGTCGTGATTTTTATGCAAACAGCTTCGTCAACATAACAGTCAACCACCGTAGAGAAAAAAAAACGAAGAAACGCATTTATGCTGGCATTCTTTTCGAGCAGCAGCATGCCTAACAGTGCCTAACAGTTGTCTAATGTCTAAAATATTTCTTGCTGGGCCGCGTATCTATTGTTTTGATTTGCTGCCATTATGCTGCCATACACACCCCTTACAAGAGCGATGCATACACAGCAAAGAACAATACAATACTGAACACTAAACACCCGCGCATCTATTGTTTTAATTTTCACGCGTGACAATCAACTCATTTTGGTATTTTGTAGATGTTTAAAAAATACCTCTACGAGTTATTTGTTAAGTGATGAGCATTGCTTGAGGTATTATTCAGTTATGGAAAATTCACTATTTGTATGGAAAAATCGCCGATTACACTAGTTTACAAAATAAAACGAAGGTCATGAACTTTTGTCAACGACCAAAATTTTTGAAGCATAATTTAGTGCTGATTTCGAAACCGTGCTTCAAAAAATTTAAAGTAGAACAGTTTTTGAGTTTTTGCTCAATATCGAGTTTTACAACTTTTTAAAATATGGAATTGAATAAAATTTAAATATCTTCAGTTTTGTTCAACCAATTTTTAATTTTTTCCATAAATTTAAAGCTGAATACAATACCTTTCGATCATCTGAATGCAGGTTTTGCGTCAGATTGATGAAATTCAAGATATTGGTGAGTTTTGGGGACGACCTCCCAAAATTTTAGCAAAATTTTCTAAAATATTTGAAGAAATGTATTTTTTTCAATAAGAACAAAACAATTTAAAAATTCTTTCTCAATGTTTATTTGACTTATCATATGTAAGCGAGTTTCAGTAAAAAAATCAGCTCAATCGGAGCATTGATTACGGAGAATGAGATGTATGAAGTGAGCGACATTGCTTAAAAATAGAACAAAAATCGATTTCAAATCATCAACCTTGTATGGAAAGTCGAAAAAATTTCCGCTCTACTGTAATTTTTTTCCTTCGCGTTTTCGAACTCAGGGCATGATTCTACACCAAAAACGATCATCAGCTTACCGAGTTCAAAAATGCTGTAAACTAGTGTTATTATTGAGGTATTGCCATACCTGATGTCATTATTCACATGTTATGCACAGAATATACACCAGTTAGTATTTTAGGTATTTTACCTCTTATGCAGGGCTTCTCAATACCTCATTCAGGTTGTAGGTATTCAGTTTTCCATACCTGAGTTTGGTATTCATCAGCTATTTTCTCCTGCTCGGGTTTCGGGAATTCCAACTTTAGTTGAAAATTTCTTCAGGAACTCCTCCTGGTATTTATCCAGGATATCGGATCTTCTGGAAAATATGTTGATTAAACTTTAGGGGTCGTACAGAAATTACGTCACGCTTTTAGAGGAGAAGGGGGGTTTTGCCGAACGTGACGACCCATGCACAAAATGTTGAGGTCCCATACAAAAAGTGTGACATAGGGGGAGGGGGCCAATGTAACCGTTCGGCGACTTTTGCTCGAGGTTTGAAGACAATCGATGGCTTAAGCGCCACTCTCTTCATTTGAGAGACCACCGATTAGTTTTATTTGCCCGACTAATATCGACTTTCACCTCAGGATACTCGAACGGTCGCTGGCTCAAATCTAATTGGAACGCAATTGCTTGAAACTCGTCTACGTAGCAAACCTAAACTCAGACTCATTCAACCGTCTAAACCCCCACAGGAGAAGTTTCTCAAAGAAATCGAAGTAGACACGGAAACGGATTACGGTATGGCTTTGCAAATGGAGTGAACTTGTCATTTATTGCACTGAACGTAACGGAACTGAACGGAAAACTACTCGATCTATAGATTACAAGAACATTCTCGGGTTTATTACACATTCGGGTTGAACGATTTGGATTGAGTTTCAATACGGGAAATTCACTAGAACATGGCCATGTCTACAACTAACACATACCTGCGCAGGTTTTACTTATCCTCGTCGACTCGATGCTGTGGTCGTCGCGGCTTGACGATGGCGGTGGGCACCTTCGTTGCGATGGCGGCGAAAGAAGTGACCCGCCGTCGTTGTATTGTTGGCGCGCAGCGATGGAGGGGGAGGGGAGTTGATGATCAATTTTCGCGTGAAATAATTTGTGTATCACCCCTTAGAAAAAACCTTTGATAAAGTTATTCGAAAATTCGGTAGAACCAATTAAACTAATCGTCGAAAATTGGTAAAATAGATCGTTTAAGAATTTTTGAAAACCGCTGAAACTCAATTAGGTACCGTCTACCCCCGTTGGTTTGAACGACACCTCATGCAAACCAACGGGGTTCATTTTTGATTTGAACTTCTAGTAGCCCTGCGGGCATAAAAAAACACACTGATGGTAACCCTTTTTACTGTTTTGTTTTGATTCTGCGTTCCGTTCCACCCCGTTCCATAAGCAGAATGACGTTTGAACCATTTTTAGTTTGAACGATGTGCAGATTTGCATTGCATGGTGTGAACGGAATTAGGAACCAAAAAATGTGATTAGAATTAGGTGATGTCACGGAACATACTTTTGCAAATTAACAATATTCAATTGTCGTAGGGCGCCTGGATGCTTGCCAAGGGCGCCATGGGACCACGCTACGGCCCTGCTTGTTTTATATTAGTTTAAAATTCACTATTCATACTTAATCGACTTTTTTTTTTTTTAAATTATGGACTTGATATTGAACACTTACACAATCAAAACAGCGCAAAAAAAACTGCTTATAAAATATCCTACAAGTTATATAAGATGTATTTCTATACACCAATTGGCTTCTTTAACGATGTTGAGATAATTCGATATTCTGAATGTGCATGTCAAACTGAGCCGAAATCCAAATTTTCATGTATTTTGGCGCCCGGGAACCAATTTAAAAATCAATTTGAAGTTTGTATGGGAGCGATTTGTCGAATCACCCCTCGTCGCAGTTTGTACTGAGCGAAGCTGTCAAACAGTTGCCCAGCTGTCAAAAGGTGATTTCTAAAAATATCTTTGAAATTGATTTTAGGTACTAAAACAAAGTTCTAAAAATCTGAAAAAAAAATCATAGTGGCTCAGAAAAAGGTGCTATTTTGAATAAAATCAAAAAATCAATACATTTTTGTAAATTTAAAACCCCAATTGTACTCCCACGGTACGTTCTAACCAACTCTATAATATTGATTGGTGTAAACCAAGTTATTTGATAGTTGTTAAACTTGCAGATTGCGATTAAAATGCAATTTCATTCTTAGGTTAGAATCAAGCTTATTTCAAGTTATCCAACCTGTGAAAAACGTTAATATTGCGTTCAGTGAAGTGAATTGTCAGACAAAAGAGGCACAAAACAAGCAACAAACAAGTCGCGGCGATTACTCATTATCCCAACCGATAACTGATAATGACATTGGAGGGGAAGGTCCAAATACCTGGGGCAGACAGCTCAATTGTGGATAGTTACGAGGGTTCCTGTCCCCAACATCGAAAGTAAATTCAGCCACACGAATTATCCAACTGCATGCACATCAACGTCTTCAATCGGGCCGTTTGGGGTTCTTGGGCAGCCTTTCGGTGTCACACCAATCAAATCACCACTCGCGACTAATTAGCGAAACACTACATTTATTAAAACCTTATCGCGGACATGTAAAAACGATTTATTCTTATTAAACTATTTAATTGTTGATCTTAAAACTAACACATATTCACTCGAAATAAACGGAAAAACGTGGGTTCACCGCCCGTGTGCCTTGGTGACCTGATGGATTTGGACTGATCTTCACTCCAACTCGTCGATTCCACCGGTCCTCCGATCTCGCGATGCGATGACTTCCTCGAAGGTTCTCAGAGCGATTCTCACCGCTCTTATTATATGCACGGAAAGATCGATGTACACAGAGCAAGGAGTAACTTTCACGCAGCGAACGAAAAGACAAAAGATTTCATGCAAACTTGTGTGAAAATTTACGCAAATTTGTGTAACACCGAATTAGCACATTTTTTGTGCTGATCCAGTCGTACGTAAATATGAGTGAAAAATCCTTTGTCTTTTCGCAAGTTACTCATTCGCTGTGTACTTTCGTTTAAGGGTGTAGTAGCGAACCCCTGGAAAGGAATTACAATCGGGTGCTCTTGCTCTTCAAACGGTCAGTTGGTCAGGCTTAGGTAGTCGACGACTATTGCTGCTGTTGCTGGTTGCAGATATGAGCGCTTCTATGTTTGATCCAGTAATAGAATAACTAGCCACAGAAGTGCAATGTCACGACTGTTCGTGTGCCAGGCTTGATAATCCTCCTCGAAATCAAAAGAGTTTTGCCACATGCTCTAGAGCGGTGTTTTGCTTTTGCCTCGTCGCGAGGGAGCGAACGAACCCCAAACAGAGAGGCAATAAAAACTGAGCGAGGAAGAGGGGAACGAAAAAAGAGTCGATGATTATTTCGGGTTTTTGAGTGCGATTTTCGCCTCGAGAGTCTTTCTTTGTATGGGAGTGGAACTCGCGAGAGCTTTTTGAGTGTGAGTGGACGTGAGAAACACAACAAGAAATTATGAGTGTTGGACGAACTCCTCGCTGCGCGGCAAGCTCACGCTCGGTGCTGTTGAGGATTTGCGTTGTGATTTCTGAGTTTTATTTTCACTCCTCAGAAAATCGCCAAAATCGCTTCTTCATTTTCTCGCGAGGGAGTTTCTGTCAAGCCTGCGTGTGACTAACATCTAGTTTGCCACGCCATTACAGCGTCAGTAGCGGTACTTGAAGTGTCAAATCAATTTTGTTTACCAAAACAAAAGATCCTCTACAAGATGGAAATATAAAATCACAGACAAACAGACGTAACACTCTTCAAAACGGTTTGGCACATGCATTCAACGATCAATTCAAATTTCATTTGATTTGCGCGATCGTTTCACCAGAGGCGTTAGTGTTCGATCGCTTTGACGTCTGTCAGTGTACACGTTGCTGAATGATGCAAACGAAAATTACAGGCAATTTGTGTAGTAGTGTGCGTGTCAGCAAAACGTCAAATCGAAATCCATCATGGCCGACAGTGTCGCGCGCGGTTCTACCAACAGGTGGCAGTGTACTCATGAAAATGACACGGGGCAAAAGTTTTTGATGAATTTCCTCTAAGAGTTACGTCTGTTTGTCTGTGATAAAATTATCAATTATTTCAATAGTATTAATTGAAAAAAAAAATAAATAGGGAAAGTGACTACAGCGCCATTGGAGTTCTAGTGTATTTCTATTATCCAGTACGACGGGGATACATTGTTCATCATTTGCTGCTGCTGTGGTTTGGAGGCTTCTTGCAACCAGGGTTGAAGCCTTCTTCTTCTTCTTCTTCTTCTTGGCGTAACGTCCTCACTGGGACAAAGCCTGCTTCTCAGCTTAGTGTTTTATGAGCACTTCCACAGTTATTAACTGAGAGCTTCCTCTGTCAATGACCATTTTGCATGTGTATATCGTGTGGCAGGCACGAAGATACTCTATGCCCAAGAAAGTCAAGGAAATTTCCTTTACGAAAAGATCCTGGACCGACCGGGAATCGAACCCGTCACCCTCAGCATGGTCATGCTGAATACCCGTGCGCTTACCGCCTCGGCTATATGGGTTGAAGCCTTGGAGAAGGCGAATGAACCACGAGCTGCATCAGCTGCTAAGAAAACCATCCATCGTCCATACCGCGAAAATCGGAAGGCTACGGTGGGTGGGTCACTTCATTAGGATGTCGGATAGCAACCCGACTAAAACGGTTTTCGAGAGTCATCCGACCGGTACAAGAAGACGTGGAGCGCAGCGAGCTAGGTAGATCGACCAAGTGGAGGACGATCTGCGGACCCTACACACTTAATTCAGATTGCCGAAATATCAGCATTTTTTCAAACTTTTGCCGAGATTCGCACAGCCGAGCAATCAGCAAACAACTATTTTGCCGGGATCTCAGCAATTTTGACAGTTCATTGCTGATAGTCGGCAATCGTTTTGCTGAGAGTCAGCTAACAAACGTCACTTTTTGCTGAGATACTAGTTAAAGATTTTGCTGAGCGGACGGCTGTGCGCGATTTTGCCGAGCCCGCAAATCTGTTTTGAGTGTGTACGCAGAGTGCGGAACTGGAAACAAACAGCCATTGACCGAGTGGAATGGAGACTGCTACTATGTACAACAGAGGCTACCCCGGCCTTAGCCTGATCGGTAAGGTAAGTATGGTTTCGCATTATGTGCTTACCCAGTGTTTGCTACTTTCAATAAAGCATGAAATGGCAAACTCGCGTGGCAATTAACGTCATCTGATGAGGATTTTCTGGAATGCCTATTCGATACACATTTCCCCTGAAGGGTGCACCCTTGGGTGTTACATTTTTGGTTGAACCTGATGTC
This sequence comes from Aedes albopictus, assembly GCF_035046485.1. NCBI lineage: Eukaryota > Metazoa > Arthropoda > Insecta > Diptera > Culicidae > Aedes > Aedes albopictus. Next base: position 7,114 of record NW_026917637.1, read on the forward strand.
TTTCCTTATAGTTCTGATACACTGACTTCGAGTCGGGGTGTTAGAACTAAAGAATCGATTGAATGGGTACTAAATCGCTTTGCTTCTTTTGAATCTCCAACATTTGCATACTTCAAATATACACATAATAAAACTACTTGTTTTCAGACTTGCTGAAAGGTATACTCCCAAATCTTGCTGGAATACTACTGTCTAGTTTATTGCGGAAGTGGATAATGCATCGTATGTATGCATATCAGGCTTTAGGACATTTCCCCGAATTCCATTACCCCGGATGGTCCATTACCCCGAATGATCCATTACCCTGAATGATTTATCCGTAAGCCTATCTGGAGACCTGGTCTGAGTAACGAACGGTGCTCCAAGTTGATGGCCATACATATTTTCAACAAAGATTTTCCTTCTTTGCGCATATGTTGTTCTTTCTAGCCACACTACTGAGGAAATTTTTGGCATTCGAACTGCTAATGCGATTATCGATCAGATATGTATCCTTCTTTCATTAGGCTATTCTTTCTAGTTGTTCTTTCCAGGAATTTGTTGGCGTTTCAACTGGTGATACTTTTATCACATATTTTTCCTTCTTTTAATCATAGGCTATTCTTTCAAGGTGTACTGTCATATAGAATAGTGACATGACCACGAGTTATTATTATTATTCTTCGAACGTATGATCTGAAACCGATAGTTCAATAATGATATTTTCCTTCTTTTGGCCTTTGGATGTTCTTTGGTGTTCCAAGATTGAATACAGTATGAACTCGATTTTGTCAGCCCCATTTTGCGACGAACTTTTTGCTCTCATTATCTAACGGTCAAATATTGACCAATTCATTTAAGATCATCATCAAACTACTGCTGAAAGGCAGAACATAGGGGGATAAAAAGTATGTGTTATAATGAGTAGAAAATATGTTCTATTTTTGAGTAAATTTTAAATGCCTTTTGACTAAACCCATGCGCTGTGTGTAAAAGAGTTCAGATAATAAAAGAGATTCATGGTTTGTTCGGTATCGCAACCAGAAAACACGAGTTATATTTCATGGTGTCTAGAAGTGGACATTTACGCGAATTTCGGTCGAAATAGTGCGCGGAAACCCGAAGAACGGGAAAACTAGGCACGGCGGAATTGCCTAGCAGTGAAAGATTGAAGGTGCGATAATTCTCTAGCCAAGAAGCGCTGAGAGAAGAAGATCGGCATCGGCTCGACGACGACGTCAGGCACGCAGAAAGTGAGGTTAGATCGGATGAGCGAAAGCGAGCACCAGCATCGAGTGCAACAACAAGTGCAGCCAGGCAGGATGATGGCATACGGAGTGCATCCACCGAACTTTTTGGATTTGACCAGCAAGACACTGCCAGAGGATTTCGCGGACTTCAGGCAGGCGTGGGAAATTTACGTGATCGCCGCAGAGATTGAGGGCAAGCCGGATGCGACAAAAGTTGCTCTGCTCAAAAATTTCCTGGGAACCGAGTCGGTGAAAGTGCTAAATACATTATTGGCTCCTGCGGCACAGCTTACACCAGCAGCAATCTTGAATGCGCTGGCAGGGTATTGTGTGCCTCAAACGAATGAAACCTACGAACGGTACCTCTTCAATACGGCAACGCAGGCGGAGAGTGAGGACGTAAACAACTTCGTCACTCGGCTCCGGAAGCTGGCCGAGACCTGCAACTACGGTCAACTCAAGGACTCCCTGATTCGAGATCAGATTGTGGTTGGCATTCGTTCGGATGAGACGAGGAAACCGCTGTTGAAGACGGCCAATTTGACACTGGCGGCAGCAATCGATACCTGTCGTGCTCAGAAACTGGTGGAAGACAGGATGGCCGCCATGAGCATAAAGGAAGAGCTCCGAGATCCGGAATCGTCGACGGAAGTGATTGCTAAAGTGAACACGAATGCGAGGAAGAAATATGAATCGTTCAGTGAAGTGTGCAAATATTGTGGCCGCAAAGACCACAGAATCGGCGATCGTGAAAGCTGTCCGGCGAACGGTGTTACGTGCCGAAAGTGTGGTAAACAAAACCACTACGCGAGAGTGTGTAAAGCGAAGAACGATGACCTTCCGTGTGCGGGAGGATCGCGTGATGCGTCGACGGGAAAACCGAAAAGTGCTAAGAAGGTGAAGCTTGTTGAAGATAACGGCGACGACGAAAGTGATGATGCCGATTACATCACCAGCATCGAGGAAGTAAACGTCGTTGAGAAGAAGATTACGGTTTTTGTTGGTTTCGCGGCGCACAAAGATGAAGTGATGAAGAAGATTTGTTGCCAGGTGGATACAGGGGCATCCTGTAATGTAATTGCTCGCGATAGTCTGGAAAAGTTGATGGGGAAAGTGAAGCTTGAGCCCAGTACGACGAAGCTTCGTGGGTTCGGCGGCAACATAGTGTCGGCTGCGGGAAAGGTGGTGCTGCGACACGAAAGTGGCGGAAAGCGGTACAGAGTAGCGTTTCAAGTGGTTGATTTGGCATCAGGGGTACTGAAGCTGCCATTGCTTGGATTCAAAACCTGCTTGGCGTTGGGCATAGTGAATGTTCAAGAAGTAAAGGTATGCGAAGAGAAGAATGAGAAGAGCGAAGAAGAGAAAGGCAACACAGTAAAGAATCTGGAAGCAGAAAGAATCGTGAAGAAGTATGATGCAGTGTATAATGGTGACGGAAAACTGGCAGGGCCGGTTAGCATTGAACTGGATCAGTGCGTATCAAAGCAGCAAGTTCCGCGTCGTGTGCCAGTGGCGGTGAGGGATGGTTTGAAGTGTGAGTTGGACGACTTGGAACGAAGAGACATTATTGAGAAGATCGAAGAACCAACCGACTGGGCAAGTAATATTGTGATTGTGAAGAGAAACGACAAACTGCGAATCTGCTTGGACCCAGTGTATTTGAACAGTGCTATCAAGCGACCAAGATTCCAAATGGCAACAATCGAAGAAATCTTGCCAGAACTCCATGACGCGAAAGTGTTCTCGACCCTTGATATTCGGAATGGATTCTGGCACGTCGAGCTCACTGAAGAGAGCAGTAAAGTGACGGCGTTTTGGACGCCTTTCGGGCGTTATGTATGGAAACGGTTGCCATTCGGTCTATCTTGCTCGCCGGAGATATTCCAGGCCAAACTGCAGCAGGCACTGCACGGCCTTAAGGGTATAGAGGTGCTGGTGGATGACATTTTGTGTGTGGGGCGTGGAGCTTCGATCGAGGAGGCGATTGCAGACCACAACAAAAACTTGGAGGCCTTACTACAGCGTTGCCAGGACAGAAGGATCAAGCTAAACCGATCGAAAAGCAAGCTAAACCAGACGGCCGTTTGCTTTTTCGGTCACGTGTTGACCAAAGACGGTCTCAAACCGGATCCGAGAAAAACCACAGCAATTCGTGACATGCCGGTGCCAAGAGATGCGACAGAACTACAACGATTCCTCGGATTAGCAACATACATGGCGAAGTTTATCCCAAAGCTGTCGGAGCTGAGCAGGCCGCTCAGGGAAGCATTGACTGCTGAGGTGTGGCATTGGGGCAAGCAACAAGTCGCAGCTTTCGAAGCATTGAAGAAGCAGATAGCGGAGATAACGGTGCTGAAGTACTATAACCCGAAGTTACCAGCAACGATACAGTGTGACGCCAGCAGCTTCGCACTTGGAGCCGTGCTACTGCAAGAGGGACAGCCCGTGATGTTTGCGTCGAGGACTTTGACAGCGACAGAGCGGAAATACGCTCAAATAGAGAAAGAGACACTAGCGATACTCTTCTCATGTAAGCGATTCGACCAGTACATCTTTGGGCAGAAACAAGTGGTAGTGCAGTCCGACCACCAGCCACTGCAAAGCATTTTCAGGAAGCCGTTGTCGGAAGTGCCTAAGCGTATCCAGAGGATGCTGTTGAGCCTGCAGCGCTATGATCTACAGGTCCAGTATGTCAGGGGTAAAGATTTGGTGTTGGCGGATACCCTGTCACGAAACATCGACTGCAGCAAGGCTAGATGTTCGGATGATTCGGACCCACTGTGGAAAACTATCGAAGAGGTTAACGCGTTAGAGAGCATCGACATTCAACAGGATATGCTGGAACGGATCAAACAAGCGACCCAGAAAGACGAAGCGTGCCAGATCCTGAAGCAGTACATCGTCAACGGATGGCCGAAGGAAAAAGAATCGGTAATTGAATGTGTGAAGCCGTTTTTTGCGTTCCGGTCTGAGTTGGTCGTCCAAGAAGGCGTGATCCTAAGGGGAAGTCGCATAGTAGTACCACGTGAAAACCGTGCAGAGGTCCTGAAGCTTCTTCATTATAGCCATCAAGGGGAACAAGCTACTCTTCGCAAGGCCAGGGATATTGTGTATTGGCCTAACCTGAACGATCATGTGCAGAACGTGGTGAAAAAGTGCGACATCTGTAATCAGTTCAAAGACTGTCAGCGCAGCGAGCCTCTGCAGAGTTCCGAGATCCTTGAGTTCCCGTTTCAGATTGTATCGATGGACCTAGGAGAACTGATGCACGAAGGGAAGAAGATGGTTGTGTTGGTTTCAGTCGACCATTTCTCCAACTATTTTGATGTGGACTTCCTGAACAGCCAAAGGACATCGGAACTGATCGACCGCTGCAAGAAGAACTTCAGCCGGATGGGCATTCCTCGAAAAATCATCACAGACTCAGCTCAGCAGTTCGTTAGCCAGGAGTGGTTGCAGTTCATGGAAAACTATGGCATTACCCATGTGACGAGTGCGCCATACCACCACGAATCGAATGGGAAAGCCGAGTCTGCAATAAAGATCGCGAAGAATATCATCAAGAAGGCCTTACTGGAGAAGAAAGATATTTGGCTCGCTCTGCTGGACTGGAGGAACACGCCGCAGAATGACGGATACACGCCATCGCAAAAGGCAGTGGGAAGAAGAACACGTGGCATCGCACTATGGGCCAGAAATCAAAATTTCGCGACAAAAGTCAAAAAAGTTGTTTTTCTAAGATCAATCAATTTTCATATTTGTATGATTATTTGAGCTATGTTTGATTATATACCGACTGATTTTTTCGATTTGTAACAAAATTGTATCGTTTTTTGTATGGAGAAACTTCTTGTAAGTGAAAATTCTCGGTTTTCACAAATATTTAGAAAAATGTTATTTTTGGTGAAAAATGTACCCAACAAGTATAACGCATACATTTCCTAAAAGTAAATGTAGTATATTTTGCATATTTGGTGCACAAATTGCGATGCTTTTAAGTTTAAAAAGAAAATTTTACAATATTTACTCAAATTTTACGGTTTATTTGCCAATGTGTTCCAAAAGTAGGAGTATTCGACCGTATTCGACATGCAACCGGTCTAGGATGCTAATTTGGACTCTTCTTTTTCGAATGCTTCCGGACTTTTTTGCGGGAGTTTGCGGGAAACCAAGTTAGAGTGATTTTAGTGCTTGCTTTAATTTTACAATATTTCACGCTGGGCTTCAATAATTATCTACTCTTACCATTACGACGCAATGACTTTATGGCTTGCGAAACAATATACATAGCAACAAACAACTACCATTCTGGAAGATTTTGTTTCAGATATAAATGTGATTATAAGCTTTTAAATCAAGACCACACACTTACTTAATGTGCAAAGTATATCAATCCGTGTGATCAATTAGAATTTAAAATTAACTCAACGTACATACTTATGTACTGATGGATACATTATTAATGAAATTAGCAACAAATCCAAAGCTCAAGTGAAATTTTAACTCACGACCCTTATATGCTACATAAGTGCTTTACCGACTTAGCTACCGAACCAATCAATGACACGGCATTTTAAATATTTCAAGGAAAATCAAATATTTCTATTCATCGCAAATATATCCATCCACATATGTACAAAGAGCGAGCGTAATTTATTTATTGTTCAAATACCGGCTCCGAGTCATTTAGCCGACAGTCATTTGGGTGATTGTCGCTTGGCCGAACGCCTTTTGCCCGAAAGTGTCATTTGACCGAACGCCATTTGGCTGAATGCCGTTTGGCTGAAAAATAAATGATCGTGCCACTGTTCTCCACGTCAATATAACTCAAAATAATCGCCTATGATTAAAAGGAGGAAAATTCTCTGATAAAATATTGACAGTTTCAACACCAACTAACCTGTAAAACTAGAAAGAATAATCAATGATTGGAGGAAGGAAAAAGGAACAATTAATGATGATCAAATTGGCAGCTAGAATGTGAATAGGAGTCTCTGAATTATTTATATAATTCGGCCAAGCGACATTCGGCCAAATGCCGGATATCTGAAACACCTGAGCAGCGGATTTTTTCACCAAAAGCTTATCCCTGTATACATTAATTGAGCTTAAATATTGAAAACCATAAATTCGTGTGGTCAATTGATGTACTGAAACTTTGCACTTTAAGCTAGTGTGTGATATTGATTCAAACGCCTACAATCACAGTCTTACCTGAAACGAAACCTTTTTTGCGTAAGCCATAAAGAGATTGCATCGTAATGGCAAAAGTGGATTTTAATGTGGATGGTTATTGAAGCACAGCGTAAAACATAGTTTTGTAAAATTAACGCATGCACTAAAATCACTCTATCTTGGTTCCCCGCAAAAAAGTCCGGTAGCATCCGAAAAAGAAGAGTGTCAACTAGCTTCCTAGACCAGTTGCATGTCGAACACGTTCGAATACTACTACTTTTTGAACAAATTGGAAAATAAACCGTAAAATTTGAGTAAATATTGTAAAATTTTATTTTAAACTTGAAGATATCACAATTTGTGCATCAAATATGCAAAATATACTAAATTTACTGGAAATCTTTATCTTTTTCTTTATGGCTCGACGTCCCCACTGGGACTTGGCCTGCCTCGCTTAAACTTAGTGTCCTTTGAGCACTTCCACAGTTATTAATTGAAGGGCTTTCTTTGCCTGCCATTGCATGAAATTGTATATTGTGAGGCAAGTACAATGATACACTATGCCCAGGGAGTCGAGAATTTTTTCCCGACCGGAACCGGGTATCAAACCCGCCGACTCCAGATTGGCGATCCATAGCCCTAATCACTAGGCTAACTGGAGACCCGCTGTTAGGAAATGCAGGCGTTATATTTGTTGGGCACATTGTTCACCACAAATTACATTTTTCTTAATATTGGTTAAAATTGAGAATTTTCGCTTACTAGAAGTTTCTCCATACAAAAAACGATACAATTTTGTTACAAATCAAAAAAATCAGTCGGCATACAATCAAACATAGCCCAAACAATCATACATATATATAAATAGATTTATCTAAAAAAAAAACTACTTTTTTGAATTTTGTCGCGAAATTTTGATTTCTGGCCCATAGTGCATCGTTCCGGTTGCGGTAAGCCAGCTTCAACTGCAGATGGTTGACACGAAGAAGGTTCGGGATGGCATCGAGCTCCGCAAGGTGAAGTCAAAATTCTACCACGACCGCAAAGCTCAGGAGCTTCCGCAACTGGTGAAAGGGCAAGAAGTTTTCGTTCAGCTGAGACCCGAGAAGACTCCGGAATGGACCCGAGGACAGGTGACGAACGTATTGAGCGACAGGGACTATCAAGTTTCTGCTAACGGTGGAAGCTATCGTAGGAACCGGAAATATCTACGCGATGCGTACTCATCGATCAAGTTGGACGAATCAGCGGCACAGGAGTCGCGAGATCGAAACACCACGTCGCCAAATGCTTTTTACAGCATGTCGGAGGACAGCTGGCATCCAACTACAAGCACTCCGTTACCTGATGATCGATCATCTAGCGTGTCGGAGAATTCATCATCCAAGCCTCATATGCAGCAGCCTACAACACCAGGACTAATCGCAGAGGATCCTACGAGCGAGACACAGCGACCGAAGCGAATGATTCGTCGACCAATCAGGTTTGATGATTACGAGGTATGAGGGGATACTTCAGAGAAGGGGGGATGTTATAATGAGTAGAAAATATGTTCTATTTTTGAGTAAATTTTAAATGCCTTTTGACTAAACCCATGCGCTGTGTGTAAAAGAGTTCAGATAATAAAAGAGATTCATGGTTTGTTCGGTATCGCAACCAGAAAACACGAGTTATATTTCAGTATGAATATCTGTTTAAATTTCTAAGGCGAGCAAAAATGTGTTCCGGAAAGGGGCTGACAAAATCGGGTCATTTATGTCTCCTCTAAGTGATTCAGTTCTCTAAAAGGCAGAATGAAATATTATCAACCAAGCTAGTTCATTCCGGGGCTTTCCTTCATTTCAGCAAATAGAAAATTTATTATTATTATTATTATAAAAAATATTCGGGGTAATGGAATTCGGGGAAATGTCATAGAGTCGCATATCAGACCTAATCTTTCTTCTGAAATGATTAGATCGCTTTGTCAAGCACCACATCCGTGATGTATCTTCTGGCTTCTTCTGCTCTTCATGAGAACTAACATGCTTATCTGAATGAAAATTCCAATGTGATTCATTTACACAATTTTGTTTGCGACATCGTAAAAACATTTACTCTAAAGCGATCTTGTTTGGGTGTTTTCTTGGATTTCCAGGATACTTTTGAACACGTACCTTTCGATTCCATATTGGAAGCCGAATGGATTTTCCGGTTTATCTTTAATGTTTTCCAATTCGATTTAACAAATACTCATAAACCGACATCTCTTCTCGACATTTCGTCAAGCAGCGATTAGGAAATTGAGTGTTTATGGATACCCCATGCGGAAGTCTTGTCGCCACTTTTGTGAAATGTCGTAGCAGAAACGCTATTGAGACAGTAGAATGTGGTTTTCCAAGTGGTTTTCCTACTTATGGTTTTACCCAGCACAAGGCTCAACAGGCTGCTTCATTTGTATGTCTTATCCAACTATGGAACTTCGTATCATTTGATATGCAACTACCCAGTTTTAGTGAAACTGCGTTTCCAAGTACTTGGTATATACACGCTTTAATCAAGTTACTTTGTAGGTTTCATCACCGCATGACTTTATGATAATTGAATTTTATTAGTTTTTCTCGGTGAACTCAATACTACTCAAAGAAGGAGAGAGTAACGCAAGTAATGAAAGAAACGATGGATAGAATCGTAAGTGTGCGAAGAGAGAAATTGAATAGAAGTTAAAAATTAACAGAGGGCCATAGTTGAACAACACAATCACAACGACGACCCCTTTGCCTAACGTCCTTACACAGACAAACAGACGTAACACTTCGATTTTTTCGAACTTTTTCGATTCAAATCATAGTCACGGAAACATATTCGCCCAATGCTAAAAGGACTAAGTTTGGCAACTAGGTGGCGGTAGTGAGCAAACGTCAAACTCGAACAAAAACGATGCGAGCGCGGGTGGGCAGTTGGCCAACTATCATATTTAAAAAAAAAACGATAAATCGGTGTACGATGGGAATTATCAGACTGTTACGTCTGTTTATCTATGGTCCTTATTTCGAACGGTTAAGTACTAGTACTGCGGTAAAATAGAAAAAATCCAACGGGGTTGCGGTGGTTTCGACCGCCGCAGTCGTTCCGCAAACGTCAAAAGTGCTCGGTTCACGCTAAAAAGCTCTCACTCACTTGGTTGCCATAAAATCCAAAAATAATGAAAATTGTTTCATTTATGGTTTATGTAATCGCAATTGCTGCCACAACATGTAACTTATTTCTAAACTATATTAGGTGTAGTTTTAGCACTTTAGTATGCAGCTGTACGCCATTAAACATAATTTAGATTCTCAACTATTTATTTTTGTTTCAAGGTTGTGTGCATACTTTTTGAAGTGTGCAGCAGTTTGACGTTTGCGGAACAGGTCTTCTTTGTCTTCTTCACTCCGCCAGGTTGGAAGATTTCTCTGGATAAGCAATAATTTGATGATGACTACATAATTTCAGCAAAACGTTGCTGGTGATCAGCTGAGTGTACTGAACAAATCAACAAATTTTGTTGAATTTCAGTAAAATTTTTGCTGAAACCTTCAGCTCGGCAAAATTCAGCAAAATTTTGCTGAAATCTCAATCGATATATCGGTATGAACAGAGAAATACTGACTGAAGATCTAACTAATATAGACAATTTGATGTTTAAGGTGTTAAGGTGCAATTCGCTCCGCCTTCTCCTATGGCCCATCGCGTGACATCGAACAAAAACCACCATCAGACTCTTTTGCTTGTTTATGAACATGAAAAATAGAGAGCTACTCTCGCATCCGAGCCAACATGCGTGCCGGCCGCTCTCCTATTCTCCTGAAAGCTTTTCGTAAATGTATTTTCCTCTCTCCTAGTAAATGCAGCAGGACGAGAAAAGCTCGCTCCCACTTGCGGGGAAAGATGTTTTTCATCTAACCGGTCACGTCGGCAAACCTACAACATACGATGCTGCTCTTGCTCTCTAGCCCTCCCATTGGCGTAGCTAGGGGGGGTTCCAGGGGTGCCTGGCACCCCCTATAACAAATTTGGCACCCCCTAGATTTTTTCCTTGACTGGTGATTACTCCAGGAATTTTTATCGAATATATTTTATCCATAAATTTCTCATGGGTTATTCTAACAATTCCTCCTAGGACTCCTCCAGAATTTCTTACTGTTATACCTCCCGGAATTCTTGTAGAAATTATTCTCCAGGGTTTTCTTCAAAAACTTGCTGGGATTGTTCAAGGCAGTCTTTCTAGGAGCCTTGCAGAAGTACCTTTGGTGTTTCCTCCTGGAAATCCTAAAGGTTTTTTCCCTGGGATTTCTCAAAATATTTCTTATTGGACTCTTCCAGGAAATCCTCTTGACTTTAAGGTGAATATATAACGAAGCAACACCTCGAATTTGCAAAAGCACAAATCTGAAGAACCGAGGGTTGGTTTGCGCTACAAAGTTGATCGATTGGTTACCTCCAGCGGGTCAACAATCGATCA
>NW_026917638.1:0-18000 GCF_035046485.1 Aedes albopictus
CCTCGAATGGATTGAGTTTTGGTGGATGAACGGTAATTTCAAGAGCGGGATGATTGTCATCCAGGGTTGACAATGGTACAACAGCTTCGTGGATTTCATAATCTTCCAGTGCTGCTTCATTCAGCAAGACAAGATCAAGGATTCTGCCAAAAGAATTGCAGATGTTGTTTATGTTCGTGACACCATGAAAGCTGAACCCATCCAGCAAAACAGCGCAAGCAGGAGAGATGTGGGATCGTAGCGCGTTAACAGTGGGACGACTGTTTTCAGGTGTACTCCATATTAGACCTGATTGGTTGTAGTCACCAAGAAGGAGTGCATGGTCGTTGGATCCTAGACGAGAATACACAGCATCGATCGATTGGAGATGGGCATTCACACAACCGAGATCATTTTTGCGATCCGGTGGCAAGTAGATTACACCAATACTAACACAGCAATCCGGTAGCTTGAATTTGACAAACAGCTGTTCGATCGTGACATCAACCGGTGTTGTATCCAGCAAGCCGTTCAGCGAAGAGGAGACAGCTATAAGTACACCTCCACCACGTGACTTACGACTATTTTCGAAGCTACGATCATTTCTATAAACAACATAGGAATCTCCAAAAAGCTGCCGAGAAAATATTTTTTCGTCCAACCAGGTTTCTGTCAGCACGATAATGCCATAAATGGAGGCAAAGATGGCGAGGTAAACATCGTCGATTTCTGTGCGCAGTCCCCGAACGTTTTGATAGTAAACAAGTAGTTTTTCACACGAGTTACCATCTAATGGTGCATTGACGCTCTCCGTGTTAGATCTAACAATGCTCACTGATCCGCGACTGCTGGTCGCTAGCTGGAAGGGCTCGACTGCAGCCAGAGGGATAGAGACTTCCTCAGAGGCTGTGGTAAGAGCGCGTCTCGGTGTCCGGTTCAAAGTGGTTGTCCGTAAATGGCTTAACGAGGATTGACTGGAAATGTGGCACGGATCAGGGTGCGGAGGGCTTGAGAAAGTTGCGTACTTGCCTGAAGAAGGAGGTCGGAAGATTTCGTCTCCCTTCTCAAATGCAGGACCGGGACGACTGCTGATCGCTGGCTGGAGGGGCTCGACTGCAGTGAGAGGGATAGAGACTTCCTTACGGCCTGCGTTATGTGTGCGTCCCGGTATGCTGAATAGTAGATTTATTCTTATTCCATTACTACGACCTCGTCTATTGGAAGATTCAGCGGGTCGTCGGGTATATTCACAAGCTCTGGCCGCCAAAAATTTTCACCTGCCCTGTTGTCAGAGAATTCGCGGTAGAGAACTCCTTTCGGCCATGTGGATGTTGAAAGGGCCTTAGTTTTCAGTTCCACGTTCATCCCAACTTTGAAAGAAATGAACGACAGAGTGGTTATATCTCTTCCTTTTGCGACAAGCCGAGTGACTTGGACATCATCTGAACCCAAGCGTTTTTTTGCTAGGGCACAAACTTGATCGGCTGTAACATCTCTTGCGATCCGTGATAAATACAGCCAAAACTTCGGTTTCGCCGGAGGGACAGTAATAATATCCATTGATGGAGAGGGAGTACTTCCAGTCCCGAGTAATAGCGGTTGTTGTCGTTTCCGTATGCCATCATCGGCAGCACTGAACAATCGTCGGCTACGAGTGAACCGAGGATTTATACCGACACGTTTGGAGGACTTCGGAGTAAACGTGCTAGAGTTCATCAACCTTGCAAAACTAATTCTGATCTCATCCTTCAGTTCTCCCATGATCTCAGACTTCAGGTCTTGCATAATATCGCTATGCGAATTCAATGCTTGGCTTTGACCAGTTTCGTAAGCAGCGCGAACGGTGTTGCGAACGCGCATGTCCTCCATCAGCGTCGTACATGATGGGCAATACCAGAACAATTGAGCATTTTTCATCACTTCTTCAAACACATCGGCAGAAATACCGCAGCATTGGGGATGAAAAATCGTTTTGCATAATCCGCGACATCTGACTTGCATATCGCCAATGTCACCGGCGCACGAAGAGCAAACGGGAGACATAATGCTTTTTGTTATCCCGTTTCAAATCGTCAAACAAGACAACCACGGTGGAGTTAGCCTAAGATGTTAAACCGGTGGAGATGCTCTAATGCGCGAAACTACGGTAGCCCGAAAAGTGCAGCAAGGAGACACTCAATGGTCGAAGCGAAAAACAGTGCGATGTCGCGAAAGTGTTTGTTGATGAATTGTAATTTCGCGATATTATCACTAACTAAACGCGATCAACCATCAACCACATATGCACAATCCGATTAACAGCAAAAAAATAATATTTAGAACACGATTCAATTGCATTAACACAAATAAAATTGAAATATTAACACCGGCGAAAAAACGTAAACATTTGCTATGTCCACAGACAAACAGATGACTATGGGGAAGTCTGTCTGCTAAAATCTTTATGATTGTCTTACAATATTCACAGTAAATGCATTTGCATTATCCACAGGCGTACTCATTTTTTTAAATTTAATCGGTTACAATGTTTTCTAACCCAAAAGATACAACTGCAAAGGCGTGGGTTATCAGCATGACCATGCCGAGGGTGACGGGTTCGATTCCCGGTCCGTCCAAGCACTTTCCGAAATGGAAATTTTCCTAACTTCCGATATACATATGCAAAATTGTCATTGGCAGAGAGAGGTCTCAGTTGATAACTGTGCAAGTGATCATTGAATAGCGTTTCTCAAAGTATGAGTCGCGACCCACTGGTGGGTTTTGGGCCAAACCACTTTCTTACTAGTTATTATAGACATTTGGCTTATCCATGATTCCAGTAAAACTTTTGTACTCGAAGTCTTAGTCTGTAGGTAGTGTACAGAATATTGAAACCACTGTCTGCGTTCTTAATTTGCTTTTGAAACTAAAGAAACTAAAAGTTTTCAATCAGAAGGTTTGTGATTCTAATTTTAGATTTTCCTTGTTGTCTGGAGAACCTTAGTTCAAGTTGTTATTCGCGGTTTGAATTTCCTGTTGCAAAAATACTAAATATCGATTAGAATCTTACGAACGTTTAATAACTTCCACTCAATTATCTATTTATTTTAGTCGAACTGCAGTAAAGCTAAACTTCGATGGAGTTATGCTAAATTTTGATAATCCCCATGCACCGTAAATATATAATATCATTTTAAACTCGATCCGTTTGATGGATTTACAAACTTTTACACCAGAAAAAAAAGATACAACATGCTTAATTTAATTTACTTTAATTTTAAAGTAAATTTGTTGGAAGTTTTCTCAAATTTTTAGAACAAAGAGTTTACTGAAACTTATGAGGCTTTGCGTTCGCTCTGTGCGGACGTGTTTAAGGACAAACGTCTTGAAATCCCACTCCAACAATGCATCAGAACTTCAGACGCATAAATTTCAAGAAACAAGCTTCAAACAACAGTGTATGTTGTTATTCTGTTCTTGTTCACTTGTTAAAAGCTTAAAATAAGAAGCTCAGATGCGCTGGTTTTGTTTACGAAAATCGTGAGTAGGTGCCAAAGTCGGCCATTGTGGCGGGCATTTTGGGATTCTAACAAGTCTGTCCTTAATTGCGCTCTTGTGTCGAAATAAGCAATTTTTCCAAGTTTTCCCAGTCGTACACCGTATCAGTTCAGGATTTCACGCCCCATTCTCGATTTATCCCCGGCCCTTGCCCATTTGCACGAGGTGGTAAGTTTTCAATCGTCTCTGCAGAAGCTGGCAGCAAATCCACCACGACCAATTGCGTTTGCAATGGGTCGAAAAACTAACCCAAAGGCAGGCGCATCCACAGCAGTGACAGTGCAGAGAAATCTGTCACCAAGCAACCTCACGGCTCCAAACGAGCCCGTGTCGAGGATCACTCGGCAACCCTCAACGCCAGACTACAGGCTACCAACAAGTTTGCCACGCTCCCGATCAAGTAAGTCCCTAACAGTATAAAGCTACCACAGTGTCGTGTCCAGACGGACACGGTGGCAATCCAGTTCAACCGATTCTGCCGGCTGAAATTCTTTATTACGAGGAAGGATGCAAATGATGCAACCTACTCGTGCAAAATACTTTAAAAGACTGACGTTTTATTTCATCATGATCGTTTGCTTTGTTTTTCCGATGGCACATCACCGCTGCTAAAGCTATATGCCCTGTTTCTCGCTTTCTCTGTATCCCTCTCAATCCCTACACACAGTTGTTGTGTGTTGTTGTGCGGCCACGAAGGAAGTCGCTGTGCTCCAGGCTGAGATAGCCAAGCAGCAAATTCACTCGCTGTTTAAACTCTGTAACCAGGGCGCAAAAATCGTCTGCTGCACCCAGGTGGACTACAATGCGGTTTGCCTCTACCTGGTAGCCAAAAATCACGAATACTACACTTACGATTTGCCAGGGGGGTGAACCGATGAAGGTGCTTATCCACGGACTTCCGAACAAAACACCAACGGCCATCATGGAGGAACCGATAGCCGCGAAACATAAGCCACTCCAAGTCATTCCCATCCGGCGAATCCAGGACGGGAACCCCCGGGACCAACTATATCTGGTTCATCTGGTGAAGAACTCTGCCACCATGGCGGACCTCCACAAAATCAAGGTACTGCTTTGCATCATCGTGGAGTGGCAACGGTACCGGCCAAAGAAGCGTGACGTCACCCAGTGCGGGAACTGCCTCGCGTTGGTCGATACTTTCAAATTCGGACGACTTTATGCAGTATTTCAAGGACAAATAATGCATTAGATCCATGATTTATTATTTTTGTGATTATTTTTTAAATTATTGGTTCAGATTGGGCTGATTGACATCATCTTATTATTAAGTTTATTAACTAAGGCGAACGTTTTTAATCCAGTTGCATAACTTAATCATACGGAATTCCTGACCATTCCCGTACCAAAATTCCACATCCTTTTCACAGGGTGCGGCAGGAAAAAATGCGAAAATTTCAAGGCGCTATCACACGCTGTAAATATGATATATATGACTATTTTTTCATGACAGTGTACCAGTCAAGGTCCATATTTTGGCAATAAAAAATAAAAATGAATATATTTGATTTTTAACATGTGATAATGTAAGTTAAAAAAGTGGGTATCAAAAAACTGCGCAAAGTGGCTGAAACAGTAAGCAATTTAGGTTTAATTTGATGAAAAACCAGGCCATACTAATACAGAGCCATGTAGTTTCACATACTAGATGAAATAATCACATATATACGATGATATTGTAGAGAAAATTAAAATTTTTGTTTTATCAGATATGACATTTAGCGACCTGTGTAATTTTCAGTGGTTTGAAAATTTTGATTGTCTTCAGCTTAAGGTGCAGTCTTGTGAACAATTAAAAATATTTTTTTATGAAATTAGCCTGTTAGAGATCATAGAATGTTGAATCATAGATTGGCTAACGTCAAATGGACGAACATGAGGATTGAAATTGAAAAAACCCTTTCGCATTTTTTCCTGCCGCATACTGTATTCACGAGGGCATCGGTGAGTCGCTGGCATCTCGTGAAATAGATATCTTCCCTTCCCTACTATCCCTTCCCATCCACATAACGTCTTTCTTATCGTTTCGGAGAGTGATCAATGGCGCTTAAGCCTAGGTTTGTAAGCCAGTACACAGTGTAAGTGCCTGTGCCCCGTCCCAGAAATAAAAAGGCCCATGGAGTGACAAAATTTCTTAGCTACGTCACTCCCAACGTTGGTGTTAAAATACACTCTGTTCCATAACATAGAGTCGGTGAGTCGCTGACCTCCTGTAAAGTAGGTGTCATATCATTACATCCTTTCCTATCCTAGTAACGGAGAAGATGGGCGCGGCCAGCAATGAAAGTTTTCACGTCTTTTTTACTTCAACCTCTGATTGGATAGCTGTTCCTTCCCAAATAGCATTCCATAAGCAATTAGAATAGGAGTATTAAAGTTTTAACATGGCAACCTTCAGTATGCAATTTACGAATTACTCCGTTACCACGCAACGCAACGCAAAAAGTTTACTGAAACTAATTACTTGAGTAGCTTAGTCTAATTTTGACCTTTGCGGAAAACGAGAAACAAAAATAAATAAAAATTTATAAAATTCCGTACTATGCAAGTATACCAAAACCTATGCAAGCGGTAAAATAAATTTATTCAGAAAATTATATATGTTATGAAACTACGTTCTAGTGGGTCGCCAAATTTTTTAACAATCAAAGGTGGGTCGCAAGCTGAACAAATTTGAGAACCCCTGTCATAGAACACTAAGCGGAGAAGCAAACTGTGCCTCAGTTAGTGGGGACGTTACGGAAGAAGGAAAGTTTTCCAACAATCATTACACCAACCAAGTAAACACTATCCGGATAAAAATTAACCGTAAGATGTTTGGTGAAAATCATTCCTGTACAATACAGTGTTACTGCTACACTAAAATGTATTGTAATGGAATGGTTCACTAATAGCTTTGCACATTGTACCTAAAATACATTTACAACAGATATATATAACAACATATTATGTTGTTTTTCTTACGTTTGAATCATTCACTTTTCCAAAATATATTTGTCCGTGCATTTTTAGTTATTTTATATTAATTTAAGATTTTTTCCGTGCTTTGTTTTGTTGATGTAAGTGACATTTTGAAGCAAAAAACCTGAATTAATCCACCTGTGGGGAGCAGAACCCTTCTTACACTTATTAAAATTATTGTTGTATTATTCGTGTGTATGATTGTGATTTTTGGTCATTCTAGAAATTATTGTAGATTTGGAATCAAGTTGATTGCTTTCTATAATAGAATCATCGACCATGGGCTCAACTACCAGAAATTCCAGACAGAATCTCCTGGTATCTTGTATGGAAGGTTTAAACTACAGCTTACATATTCTGGAATATTGTATCTCTTGTTAACTGCCAATCAATTAATACATGGGTAGGAAAATCATCGAAAAAAGTGTATTTCGTCTAATATTCTTTATCAGTTGAATAAATTAGATCCAAAGTACTTGGGACCCATGGTTATGGTACAGAGAAACAGACGTCACACTCCGCTCGCTTCCCATCGATCCCCTTTTTAACGGTTGATTCAAATTTTCGGTAATAAAGCATTGTCCAGTTAGAATCCGGACGCAAAGGATAATTTATTGTGACGCTCTAAATGATCATAATCATATTTTTTTCACTGCAGTCTGATCATAAACAAGTCCTCTATTAATGGTGAAAATTTCATCAATTTTCTTGCTATGAGTGAAAAATTATTTAAGATTGAAAACATGCGAAGGAAAAAAATCTTGCACAAACACGCTAAAAATTTAGGGTGGTCAGGTACGACAGTCGCGAAAAATGTTAATATCTCCAAAACCATTATGTGTGATGTGCTCAGATGTTGTTAACCATGCCATGAGGAAATGTCCAAGGAAGGTTGAAGTTTATGTTCATGGATAAATCTGCTTGGAATTCCAAGATTTGCCAGGAAGTTCGAGCTCTGGACATCGTTTTCTCACATCACGATTTTGACACCAAATGTGTACAAAGATGACAATCTCAAGAATCGCGTGCTGCTTTTCAAAAATGCACACAAGGGATCTGTAGAGGTTTGAGCTACATTGGTGAGCTATCACGACAGCCTGAGATGTGCAGTGGTGTCATCACTGTTGGATAATGTTTATTAACGAAAAAAACACTCAAATTTCGCTTCTTTGGAATTAACTCAATAGCTCTCAATTTCGCAAGAAGAGAAATATTTGGCAAAGTTTCTTTGGAATCCTTATCAGACTGGTAGAGGGTCTCAGGACACTACAGAGATGAACCGATTGTTAAACAAATACACCGAAGGGGTTGATGTTAAAATTTACTACCATTGTGCAGATTTTTAAGGAAGTTATCACGGAAAAAATGAGAAAACGTATTAAAAATAAAATAAAATAATTTCAATGATATTTTTCTATGAAACTACAGTAAACTATCTTTGTATTGAGGGCTTAACCTTTTCTGTTTGTTATTCCACCTCTGAGATATATGTGATTATCTGCGTCCGGATTCTAACTGGACAATGCCTTAGGTCGATTGATCACTCGCTTTTCTGGCGTCGTTTCTGCTTCTGTTTGACGTTTGCTCACTACTGCCACCTAGTGACTGCCCGGCCAAGCACAGTACGTTTAGCATTGGGCGGTTATGTTTTGATGACGATGTTTTTCAATGAAACTTGTTCTAAGAGTTACGTATGTTTCTATATGGTTATGGATCGAAACCAAGCGTCATTTATACAATTCTTATGGTACAAAAAGGATGGCGCTAGAGCCTAGCTATTTAGCACTGTATTTGGAGGAAATGCCAATGCAGAACCCGTAGCTTCCGGAAAAGTTAGCCCAGCTCCCTGGGTTAGTGGGTTGGTGTCAGGCCCTGCGAGCCAGCCGTAAAAAAGACTAGCACCGGAAAATCAACAAGAGAAGAATGCGAACCGATACCGATGGCGACGACCACAGCGACGAAAAGGGACTTGCGATTGGAAGCTCGGTACGTGGAACTGGAGATCTCTCAACTTCATCGCACCCGCATACTCGCCGATATACTGAAGGACCGCGGGTTCGGAATCGTAGCGCTGTAGGATGGGAATCTATGGTGCGAACGTTTAGAGGTAATCATACCATCTACCAGAGTTGCGGCAACACACGTGAGCTGGGAACAGCTTTTATAGTGATGGGCAACACGCAGAGGCGCGTGATCGGTTGGTGGCCGATCGACGAAAGAATGTGCAGGTTGAGGATCAAGGGCCGGTTCTTCAACATTAGCATAATAAACGTGCACAGCCCTCACTCCGGAAGCACTGATGATGACAAAGACGCATTTTACGCGCAGCTCGAACGCAAGTACGACCACTGCCCAAACCACGACGTCAAAATCATCATAGGGGATCTAAACGCTCAGGTAGGCCAGGAGGAGGAATTCAGACCGACGATTGGTAAGTTCAGCGCCTACCAGCAGACGAGCGAAAACGGCCTACAGCTCATTGATTTCACCGCCTCCAAAAATATGACCATATGTAGCACCTTTTTCCAACACAGACTCTTTTATCATTACACCTGGAGATCACTACAGCAGACGGAATCTCAAATCGACCACGTTCTGATTGACGGCACTTCTCCGACATTATCGACGTCAGGACCTATCGTGGCGACAACATCGACTCCGACCACTATATGGTGATGGTCAAACTGCGCCTAAAACTTTCCGTCATCAACAATGTACGGTACCGGCGACCGCCACGGTACAACCTAGAGCGACTTAAACAACCGGATATCGCCTCACCATATGCGCAGAGTCTCGAGGCCGTGTTGCCTGACGAGGGCGAGCTCGATGAGGCTCCTCTAGAGGACTGCTGGAGTACAGTGAAAGCAGCCATCTACGACGAAGGCGAGAGCACCATTGGGTACGTGGAACGGAATCGACGGAACGAATGGTTCGACGAAGAGTGTAGAACGGTTTTGGAGAAGAGCGCAGCGAAGGCGGTAATGCTGTAGCAAGGGACTCAACAGAACGTGGAACGTTACAAACAGAAGCGGAAACTGCAGACCCGCCTCTTTCGGGAGAAAAATCGCCGCCTGGAAGAAGCGGAGTGTAAAGAAATGGAACTGCTGTGCCGTTCCCAAGAAACACGGAAGTTCTATCAGAAGCTCAACGCATCCCGCAACGGCTTCGTGCCGCGAGCCGAAATATGCAGGGATAAAGACGGAGGCTTCTTGACGTACAGACGTGAGGTGATCGAAAGGTGGAAGCAGCACTTCGATCAACACCTGAACGGTGTGGAGAACGTCGGCACGGGAGACCACGGAGGAAACGACGACGCCAGTGCAGCGGAGGACGGACATGAACCAACTTCCACGCTGAGGAATGTTAAGGATGCCATTCATCAGCTCAAAACCAACAAAGCAGCTGGTAAGGATGGTATCGTAGCTGAACTCATCAAGATGGGCCCAGAAAAGTTGGACAGTTGTCAAAGAAATTCGGTTAAAATTATTAACATCGGTTAAATTATTTTCAAATATTATTTTTATAAAGGGCTACAGAAGTCGGTGTTTTTGTTTAACCTTCCTTTAGCATTAGGGTCATTTTGACCCAAACCGTACACTACGTCAGCGAGGTGCTGCCAACGTAATGCAAAAGGAAGGTTATAGTGAAGATTGAAACATGTTTAATTGGTAATAGTCTTGTTGACAAAATTTGTTATAATTTTTTCTTGATTGAAGCTCGTTTTGTTATATATTTAATTGTATCTACTAATAACAACACAACCAGTTATAATATGGTGATTCCCATCCGATCGGGTTCCTACAAAACTGTTCGCATACGCGACTCTTACCACATCGAAACCCCTTCCTCTCTGTGTTGTTGCGTAGCTAGCGCGCAGAGGCGGGTCGGTGGCGGGGGTACTAAAGCCGACCAATCTACAAAATGATCCGTGAAGTTTTGTTGGCTTCGTGTTTTTTTTTCGAACAACTTACTTTTTTACTTTCACTACAGCTACAGCATCTAGATCCGGCTGTTCGGATGGGAACACGTCTTTGGCTGTTGGTATACGGGCACCGCAAAATGTGTTGTAATGCGACTATAATATGCAGCTTTGGTCTTCTGGTCGGTTCCGTGCCCCTAATGCAGCCCAATCCCTGCTGCGATGTATTGCTGGAATGTTCGGACCGATTCAAAGGCAGTAACCGACTCTGCAGCTATTACAACCAATGAAAGGCCAACAGGAGCCCCTCCAATTATGCGCTTGAGTGGGACCTTATTGTGGTTCCATTTCGCGACCATGCTGATCGAAGAATTACATTACTGACCACCCCGTACCGTTCCTTTATTGCCCGCGCACGCGGTTACAATCAAAGACCGGTCTCAACGATGCAGACTTTCCAGGATATGGCAAGCCACCGCGCGCCGCGTCGTATTGAGACGATCGCAAATCATTGATTTGTCGCTTTGAATTTCGCATTCCACATTCCACCGGCACACCGAACCAGTCCACCACAATCAACGTCCAAACCAAACTCGTCAGACGATACGTACCCCACATTCATCCAAAATCATATTTTGCATAATCATCCTCCCGTGTCCCGCCTGGCTCCATGAGACACACCCCATTTTTCCCACGTTTTGTCGCCAGACGGCAGCCAAGTTCAACATTTCACGCCTAATTGCTTCGCCATTGACTCATTTTCACGTTGACACAGTGAATTATGCAAAACGACTCTGAACAGAGTCCCGGCCTCTCGAATGCGAGTGCTAGCTGGTGGCGGCAGCGTGTGAAGGAGGAACCCGCGACGCGACGCACGCGTTTATTCAGATGAGTGAACAGCAGCAGCACAATACAATAACGTCGCCGCGGCAATGATGATCACAGGCAAATGGTGTGGGCACCGCGGGAACGACTTACCGGAACGGTGGCGGCGATGGTGACTTCTGCTGATCAGTGGAACCTTTCTATACCACCACCGCCGCGCCGTCGCTTTAGCTACGGCAGCAGTCTTTTCCCATGTTAAATGGCGATGGTGCTCATCGTTTTTTTTGTGGCTTATTTTTTGTCGCGCTTTCATCTTCCTTAATCGGTGATTTATAGTGTTTGTCATTTTCATTGGCAGCTCCGACACGGTGTCTTAATTTTCGGTAATTTCCTGCATTTTGAATTTACCGACAAATTAGCATCGGTAAACACTTGAATTAAGTTAATGAATTTTATGAAAATACAGAATCGGAACGGAAGCGTAGATTTTGAGGAGAATAGATTAAATCAATTGGGGGTGGAAGCTCAGGTAAAATATTATCTCCTGGGCGCCCATTAAAAACACCACCCCCGGCGAAGACTGGCGCTCAAGCCTAGCTATTTAGCACTGTAGTTGGAGGAAATGCCAATGCAGAACCCGTAGCTTCCGGGAAGGTAAGCCCAGCTCCCTGGGTTAGTGGGTTGGTGTCAGGCCCTGCGAGCCAGCCGTAAAAAAGACTAGCACCGGAAAATCAACAAGAGAAGAATGCGAACAGATACCAATGGCGACGACCACAGCGACGAAAAGGGACTTGCGATTGGAAGCTCGGTACGTGGAACTGCAGATCTCTCAACTTCATCGGGAGCACCCGCATACTCGCCGATATACTGAAGGACCGCGGGTTCGGAATCGTAGCGCTACAGGAGGTGTGTTGGACAGAATCTATGGTGCGAACGTTTAGAGGTAATCATACCATCTACCAGAGTTGCGGCAACACACGTGAGCTGGGAACAGCTTTTATAGTGATGGGCGACATGCAGAGGCGCGTGATCGGTTGGTGGCCGATCGACGAAAGAATGTGCAGGTTGAGGATCAAGGGCCGATTCTTCAACATTAGCATAATAAACGTGCACAGCCCTCACTCCGGAAGCACTGATGATGACAAAGACGCATTTTACGCGCAGCTCGAACGCGAGTACGACCGCTGCCCAAACCACGACGTCAAGATCATCATAGGGGATCTAAACGCTCAGGTAGGCCAGGAGGAGGAATTCAGACCGACGATTGGAAAGTTCAGCGCCCACCAGCTGACGAACGAAAATGACCTACGCCTCATCGATTTCGCCGCCTCCAAGAACATGGCCATTCGTAGCACCTTCTTCCAGCACAGCCTCCCTTATCGTTACACCTGGAGATCACCACAACAAACGGAATCGCAAATCGACCACGTTCTGATTGATGGACGGCACTTCTCCGACATTATCGACATCAGGACCTATCGTGGCGCTAATATCGACTCCGATCACTACCTGGTGATGGTTAAACTGCGCCCAAAACTCTCCGTTTTTAACAACGTACATTACCGGCGGCCGCCCCGGTACGATCTAGAGCGACTGAAGCAACCGAATGTCGCCACCGCATACGCGCAGAATCTCGAGGCAGCGTTGCCGGACGAGGGTGTGCTCGATGTGGCCTCTCTAGAGGACTGCTGGTGTACAATCAAAGCAGTCATCAACAACGCAGCTGAGAGCACTATCGGGTACGTAGAACGGAGTCGACGAAACGATTGGTTCGACGAGGAGTGCAGAGCGGTTCTGGAGGAGAAGGATGCAGCGCGGGCGGTAATGCTGCAGCATGGAACCCGACAGAATGTGGAGCGATACAGACAGAGGCGGAAGCAGCAGATCCGTCTCTTCCGGGAGAAAAAGCGCCGCCTGGAAGAAGCGGAGTGCGAGGAAATGGAACTGCTGTGCCGTTCACAGGAAACACGCAAGTTCTACCAGAAGCTCAACGCATCCCGCAAAGGCTACGCGCCGCAAGCCGAAATCTGCAGGGATAAGGACGGGAGCCTCCTGACGGACAAACGTGAGGTGATCGAAAGGTGGAAGCAGCACTTCGATGAGCACCTGAATGGCGAAGAGAATGTAGGCACGGAGGACCAAGGCAGCGGAGGAAATGACTATGTTGGTGCAGCAGAGGACGGGAACGAACCAACTCCCACGCTGAGGGAAGTTAAGGATGCCATCCACCAGCTCAAAAACAACAAAGCGGCTGGTAAGGACGGTATCGCAGCGGAACTCATCAAGATGGGCCCGGAAAAGTTGGCCACCTGTCTGCACCAGTTAGTTGTCAAGATCTGGGAAACCGAACAGCTACCGGAGGAGTGGAAGGAAGGGATAATCTGTCCCATCCACAAGAAAGGCGACAAGTTAATGTGTGAGAACTTTCGAGCGATCACCATTTTGAATGCCGCCTACAAAGTGCTATCCCAGATCATCTTCCGTCGTCTTTCACCTAAAGTAAATGAGTTCGTGGGAAGTTACCAAGCCGGTTTCATCGACGGCCGGTCGACAACGGACCAGATCTTCACCGTACGGCAAATCCTCCAGAAATGCCGTGAATACCAGGTCCCAACGCATCACCTGTTCATCGACTTCAAAGCGGCATACGACAGTATCGACCGCACAGAGCTATGGAAAATTATGGACGAGAACAGCTTTCCCGGGAAGCTGACTAGACTGATAACAGCAACGATGGACGGTGTGCAGAACAGCGTAAGGATTTCGGGTGAACTATCCAGTTCATTTGAATCTCGACGGGGACTACGACAAGGTGATGGACTCTCCTGCCTACTATTCAACATCGCCCTGGAAGGTGTTATGCGACGAGCCGGGCTCAACAGCCGGGGTACGATCTTCACGAAATCCGGCCAATTTGTCTGATTTGCGGATGAAATGGATATTATTGCTAGAACATATGGAACGGTGGCAGAACTGTACACCCACCTGAAACGCGAAGCAGCAAAGGTCGGACTAGTGGTGAATGCGGCTAAGACAAAGTACATGCTGGTAGGTGGGACTGAGCGAGACTGGACAAGCCTTGGCAGAAATGTTACGATAGACGGGGATACTGTCGAGGTGGTAGAAGAATTCGTCTACCTCGGTTCCTTGCTAACTGCTGACAATAACGTGAGCCGTGAAATACGAAGGCGCATCATCAGTGGAAGCCGTGCCTACTATGGGCTCCAGAAGAAACTGCGGTCAAAAAAGATTCACCCCGTACCAAATGTACCATGTACAAGACGTTAATAAGACCGGTGGTCCTCTACGGACACGAGACATGGACGATGCTCGAGGAGGACCTGCAAGCACTCGGAGTTTTCGAGCGACGGGTGCAAAGGACAATCTACGGCGGCGTGCAGGAGAACGGTGTGTGGCGGAGAAGGATGAACCACGAGCTCGCTGCACTTTACGGCGAACCCAGCATCCAGAAAGTGGCCAAAGCCGGAAGGATACGATGGGCAGGGCATGTTGCAAGAATGCCGGACAACATCCCTGCAAAGTTGGTGTTTGCTAACCATCTGGTTGGTACAAGAAGGCGTGGAGCGCAGAGAGCACGATGGGCGGACTAGGTGGAGCGTGATCTGGCGAGAGTTGGGCGTGACCGACGCTGGAGAGCTGCAACTGCAAATCGAGTATTATGGCGGCAAATTGTTGATTCAGTATCATCATGAATTTGATGTTAACTAAATAAATGAAAATCATCTTCCCCTAAACCGCAAATAATCATCTCTGTTGTACATATGTACGAAGAGCGAAAGCGATCGTTCGCATTCTGTTTGATACGACGGATAACTACGTAGAGGTAGATGCTCGAAAACGACTCATTCAAAGTGCAAATTTTCGGTAATAACAATCCGTGTGGTCAATTGTCCAGCAAATAAAGGTTGTGAGTTCAAATCTCACCTGAGCTGTAGATTTTTTTTCCCAATTTAACCAATAATTTACCCATCTGTACATATGAGTTGTTGAGTCATTTGAAATTCAAAACAAATAAAAAAAATTACCTAGTGTAGGCAAACCTGGCAACGTCGACGGGGACACGGTCGAGATATTAATGGCCACCAGCAACAACAGGAACAGACAGCAGCAAACCACTACGGAACGGCGAACACGTTTTTCCGGTGAACACGTGGGAGGGACACCACTTTCGAAGAACACTCTACGGTCTTTTTCTCACTCGCGAAACTATCGAAAACTCAGAGGTAGGTTTGTTGGACACGACTGTATTTGACCGGTATCGAAATAAAAACTGATTTGAACTGAGCCGAAATGATTTTTTTTTTGTTTTTATTAATGTGTATTTTAACTTATAGCTAATTCTACACTATCCGAAATGATCTATATCTACCTATCCTGTCCTATCATTGCGCTGGCACGATCGGCACGGTACCGATCGGAATATCAATCTACTCCCCTACTCTCTGAGTATTGTTCGGGTCATTAACGGCGCTAGTGCTTTTGCACGTATATAATACAATAGATTGCAGTTCAAATTTTAGATCTAATTAATTTTAAAAAGTATGATTGCCAACACCCAGTTAATAGGAACTCCAGGAAATGTTCATCCATTTA
Source organism: Aedes albopictus (assembly GCF_035046485.1). Classification (NCBI taxonomy): domain Eukaryota; kingdom Metazoa; phylum Arthropoda; class Insecta; order Diptera; family Culicidae; genus Aedes; species Aedes albopictus. Next base: position 15,854 of record NW_026917638.1, read on the forward strand.
TCAATGGAAGAATTCCTCAACGTAATACTGTGAGAGTTGTTGGAAAAACTCCTGGAGGAATTCCTTTAGAAACAATGAGAGCAATTCGTGAAAGAATTACTCTTGGAATAATAGCTTAAAGAGTTGCTCCTACAGCAATGGCCGAAGAACTTCTAGGGACATTCCTTAAAGAAATCCTAGAAAAATTCTTGATGGAAGGCGTAGAAACACGAAGGAGAGTGATTAAAAAAATCCTAGCTAACCCCTTGAGTGATTCTTGAAGAGATCCTTTATGTAATTTGTAAAGGAACTCCTTGAGTAATTCTTATAGTACATGTCATGGAATGCTTTTGAAGAAATTTCGATTGGAACGGTGTTAGTCTAAGAAATCCTTGTAAATCGTGGAGGAGTGACATCAGAAGTTTAAGTTTTAAGTCTTCTTATTTACTTCAATTCAGAGCTTAATTTAAAAAAAAAATCACTTAGCCTCCCTAGAAGGAACTAAATAGAAAAATATGTTTCATTTCCAACTCTCCTGCCATTAACAGAAAATTATAATCAAACACTGGGTAAAGTACAATTTTTAATAACCAGCTTAGCCACTCGCAAAGAAATCGCCACAGATCCTGTATCTCTTGTAATTTAATCACAGTTATGCAGTAAGCTGACCAGTTTGAGCTAACCGCACACATAAATGCACGAACGTATGATGAAAGCGTGATTTTATATTATACTGTTCCACGCAACTATGATTCGAGTCGCATCTGATCTAAGACCTCCTGCTCCTCCGTATACACTCCAGCGCCAGCGTTGTCTTTTGGTCGTTGTCAGTCGAGCGAGCGGTCGTCGGTCAAGCTATGTAATTAGATTCATGATGCGTTTCTAATCGAGTTGGTCTATTCCCACAGCAACAGCAGCCTGGGCAGCGGCACCCCACACTGTGACGATGACATGCATACATTTCACCGAGAGCTGCTTCACCCATCCGTCTCACAATGAAGAGCCTCCTGAGGCAGCTGCTACACCTGGAGAGGAGTGGAGATCAGTTTCACTTTCATTGTACACAGTTAAAAATAATGAGATTTACACGTCATGTAAACTTCCTTTTAGTCATGTAAACTTACTGTTATGATGGTTTACTTGATATATCATGTAAATTTGCGTTATATGTCATGTAAACTCTCAGAGTCATGCTGAATTACATGACATATAATGGAAGTTTACATGATATTTTATGACATTTACATGATATGTCATGTAAACTTCTGCGATATCCCACGCTCCAATCATGTGCATCATATGTCACACATTTTACATTCTTTTTTCGATCTGTGTAGCAGCTAGGCATCCATCCCGTCCAGTCCGCGTCGACAGATGACTGCTGAGCTGAGGAGAGTGAGGCCAATGGCGTCCCAGAGGAAAATGGTTCCCTGCTATTTGAAGTTGAGTTCAGGACATTCACAGGAGTAGGATTAGTCATATATGTATGTGTTCTTCCCTTCGGGTACCCATTTAACCCCGTTCTCCCCCACCCCAAGCCAACATAGTGTCACACACAAAAACGGATGAACGGAAACGATTGGTGAAGGAAAATGATAATCACCACCGTCCGTCGTCGTCGTCGGTTTTGTCGACGTCGCCTGATTAGACGATCAGCATGATGATGATGATGATGGTGATGACTGATGATGTTATCTTCTAATCACTTCTCAATGCACACGGTTTTCCTAGGATAGGCGTGCGCAGCGCACGCTTTGAGTTCGAGCACAAAAGCTGGGCGAACCACCTCATCAATAATCAACCGGTGATCGATCTCCCAGGTGACAGGCCCTGGCCTGGGCGTCCGGATAGGCTTCACTCCTCCATGAGAGGTCATCGCGCTTTGGGTGACACAAGACGGGGATCTCTGTAGGTAATACGATATGTGTTGTGACAGTTGCAAAGATAATGGCAGGTAGGAGTGGCACGGCCCGAAGAAAGATGCCAATCACGATTGATGGGTGTGAGCTAGCTTTTTGCAACTTTGTTGATAGATCAGAGGTAATGTTTTGAATTATGGTTTGATCTTAATTACTTAGATGAACTGAATGATTCCATAAGTTAACCTATCGATGTTACTTTCTCAGCTGAACCTTTACCATTCACAGCAATAAAGTGGTCGTGGCAGA
>NW_026917639.1:0-18000 GCF_035046485.1 Aedes albopictus
AATACCCTATCTCCATGCTTTACGCACACTCAGTCTGCACCAAAAAGTAGTGCTTCTCAACACGTTTATTACGTCCAAACTATGGTATGTCGCTTCCGTACTCTCTGCATCAGCTGCTCATACCGCAAAACTGACGGCAACGATGGGTACCTTTTTGTGGAGAGGCTTAACAGCGAGAGTCCCTATACAGCAGCTGGCGCGCAGCAAAGAGGAAGGTGGTCTGAAGCTTCACTTACCCGCCCTCAAATTCAAGGCCCTGATACTGAATCGGACGTTACAAGAAATTGATTCCCTCCCGTTTTATAAATCCGTTCTTACCCAAACCAATCCCAACCCTCCTGCAGATTGCCCATGCTTGAAAATAGTCCTTTCTGAACTTCCAACTCTCCCTCAATTGATCCAAGACGCCCCCTCTGCCAGCTCCATCTACAACGTGTACATTGAACGGACGGACCCACCAAGAATATCCCAGAAATATCCAGCAGCGAATTGGCGGCAAATCTGGCACAACGTTGCACTGCGGCAATTATCATCGAACCACCGCAGCACTCTCTACTTGGCGGTAAATGCGAAACTCGAGCACCGTACATTGATGTTTCGTATGAACAGAGTGGACAACGAAAACTGTTTGCACTGCGTCGGTGCACGCGAGACACTGGAGCACAAGCTGAGTGAATGTACACGAGTGGGCGCAGCTTGGAGGATGTTGCAGCGGAAAATCTCTTCTCTTCTCAACGGATGGCGCCAATTGACGATTGGGGAGCTATTGCGACCGCAACTTCAAGGAATAGAAAAGCTAAAGAAAATTCGAATTTTGAAAATGTTTATCCAATACATCATCTTTATTATGCAATGTAATAATGTTATCGATGTTCAATTGCTAGAATTCGAAATTGATTGTATATAAATCAGTAGTTTGTAATTACTTTTACACTATATACTAATAAACTCAATTTTACAATATAAAAAAAAAATCAAATTAGTGATGCCCAAATCCATGCCAAAATGCTATGTAACATTAAAAGACTTTAGTATTGAGCTATCAGAGAATAAATAAAAAAAATAAAATAAAAAATATATAATCAAACAGATGCATAACAAAATTGGTTATATTATGCATTATAATATTATTGCCTCTAACATCATTGTAACAAAACTTTTAACAAATTTGTTCTTAAATGCATAACAGAGCTTGTTATAATTTTGTTATGATTTCGTTTATTTATTCTAACAAAATTTGAGATATTCTTGTTAGGATTATATCCCAATTTGCTATATTTTTTGTTGAAATTGGAACAAATTTTGTTAGAATTCTTGTTATTTTAACATCTAACGGTACATGTTTTATCCAGCTTTTTACGCTGGCTATAAAACTGTGAGGAGTGATTCGAATTTGACAATTCTTGCCGACACATTTTATAGTTTGGTCTTAGTAAGTGGAGATATAAGTTTGTTTATCATAATGTCAAAAATTTTCACAGCTTTTGTTTGGAAGCTGAGGATTCTTCGTAGCTGAAATTTTCATCATTTATATGATTGATTTTGTTATATAATTTTTCTTTTTATTATTGTAGGATGTTCGAACACTAGCTGATTGACACCTGTGGAATATTTTTTGTTACAGCAAAAAACATTGTTGGCTTGAACAATAAAATTACAAGGGCAGCGGGCAGTGTGGTATCCACACATACTCCTATTGAGTGAGGTGTACGTTATGTACTCATAGCCATGTGAAAAAATCTAGTCGATTTAATCGTTTACACATTCATATATGATCTGTGTGCTAACAAGAGAAGTTCTACATCATAATCTGTCGAAAAAGCACGAATTTGTTTTAAAAAACTTCTATCTTTTTTGGGCGAAAAGATTTGCAATTTACAGAGGCAAAAAAAGCTATTCTCAGTACTCCGGCCATGCATTGATCGCCAACCGAGGCTCGGAGAAATGATCTGCAAATCGCTCTTTTTCTAGCTAACATTCTTCGTCTGTCCCAAGTCATTATGTATTGAGGTATTCACATGCAGCTCTCACTACGTTGTGACGCAGTTCGGGTGAGTCCGGATGACTTAGCCAACATCATGTTTTATTTGGTCCTAAGCAAGGAAAAAATTTGTGAAAAATAGATCACGTTCACAAAAGATGGTTGCAATCATTTAAACTTCACATTTTGCTCAAATTATGGTAGAAAGAAATCATTTTCCTTAAAATTTCGGCTTCCTTGCACCCTTTTTCGTCATAGTGTACCAATTATGGCTAACCCCATAAGGAATGCATGCAAATAGTGCGAAAAGGAACCGAAGTTAAAAAATATAACCATAATTGGTGCAGGGTTCCTATCATTGGCACACGCTGTAATAAAAACTAAAAGTAGTTTTGGGTCAGTTTCTATATTTTTCCTGTAAAGTATGGAAACTAAGCTATCATTTAACATATTGATGACATTCGTTGGTCCTCTCGTTACTTTTGTACAAATAGTTTTCCTTAGGTAGTGCCATAATTGGTTCAGCCACCCTACATAGTTGAATTAGTAAAAATCTTTCTCGCATCTGGGCACAACAACAATCTCACGTGAAAGATCGTCATAATAAATACCATCAGTAGTAACAAAAAATCGTCAAATCCGCGAACCAGGCGGATTTACAAAATGACTGATCCTTCAGGTAGTGGTTAAAGGCAGTTGTGCGTGCATGTGCAATTTGGGGTAGATTTTCATAAATTCGGCATTTGATCCCTCAATTTCGTCCTTCCAGCTATCTAAATCTGCTCTTTATCGACCTAAAATATAGAGAAAATGAGAAATAGTTCTGAAATTCCGGAAATAAGTCTAATTTCTATTTCTGAACCAGAAGGGAAAATTTTTGACGTTCGACGTTGTCAATATTGAACTCATTCCGCATCACTAGGCTTGCTTTGACTGAACCATACTGGTTTTTATCTAGGACTAGGATAGGATCTAGGATAGGATACGACAACAAGTCAGCCCAAAAGAGACCAATTAGGGGACCAATAATCTTAGCAACGCGGAAAAACAAGACAGCAAGCTGTGAAATTAGACAGAGAAGTTGCAGGTGTCACATCCTATCCTAGGATAGGATGTGACACCTGCAAGATAGGATGTGGCACCTGCAACTTCTCTGTCTAATTTCACAGCTTGCTGTCTTGTTTTTCCGCGTTGCTAAGATTATTGGTCCCCAAATTGGTCTCTTTTGGGCTGACTAGTTTTTTTTTTAGGTTTTTATAGTGTCGGCAAGATACGTCAGAAAGGGGTGATTCAAAGTTTATGGTAGGCTAGCGTAAAAAGCTGGTAACCGTTGTTACAAAAATCATTTTAACAAAATGCCACAACCTATAATAATTTTGTATTTTTTCCCATCGAGTCGGGATAATTATGATTTGCTTGCATAGATTAAGCTTAATTTTTGACACGTAGCTACGAATATCCTGAACTTGGGATCCACTCAAGGATTTCTTCAGGAATTCTTCACTTTCTTCCTCCCGGATTCTCCCCTACGGTTCCTCTTGGGATTCCTACTTCTATTCCTCCCGAGATTGTTTCCGGGATATCTTTATTGATTTCCCTTTACTAGAAAACTTTATCAAGTTTTTATCATATTGTGTTCTGATGGTATAATATTTTTCCAGATTCAGGATGATGTTAAAATAACTAAAATTGTAACAAAAAGTACAATGCATTGCACTGTGGTGGATTTCGTCATTTTAGCGCGCTTAATTAATAACTTTTTAACTATGACGTTTAGCGTCATGTGCACGGTAAAGGCTGGGTATGCTGCGCAATTCAGATCCCATTGTGATCCACTAGCCTCTGCCCAGCAACTCCCATCTCTACCTCCACGCGGTACCGGCCGGAAACTATGAGCAACCTTAGGGAAGATCGGGTAACCAACCCCGGTGGGAACTTTGGTCGTAGGCTGACAGGGAAGCCTGAGCGTCTGGTCTCCAGGAGGAGCAGCTCACAACAGCGTCTGATCCCCATGTTAGGGGCGGCTGATCTACGTCCGAGTGCCAGGGAAGGACTCTAAGCTCAACTGTGTACTATGGTCCTCCGGAAAGTAGGGGGTTGGTGTCAGGCCCTACGAGCCAGCCGTAAAAAACCATTGTAACGGAAAATCAGCAACAGAATAATACGAACCGAGACCAACGGCAACGACCCCAGCGAACAAAAAGGACTTGCGATTGGAAACTCGGTACGTAGAACTGCCGATCTCTCAACTTCATTGGGAGCACCCGCATACTCGCCGATCTACTGAAGGACCGCGGGTTCGGCATCGTAGCGCTGCAGGAGGTGTGTTGGACAGGATCCATGGTGCGAACGTTTAGAGGTAATCATCCCGGGTAGAGGTAAAATAGTCACGATCAAAACATGATATTGGTTTGATTGATATAAGAGATAAAAGATCTGAAAATAATATCTGAATAACATCTGAACAATATCAAAATTTGATATTTTAAGATCATACGCTGCTATTGGTTAGATCTCACAAAATCTAAATATGATTTGATGATGATGTTCCAGGAGTATATTTTTGATTTTATTTTTAGATCTTTTATCTCTTATGTCAATCAAACCCATATCACTTTTTGATCTCCATATCAAAATATGCTATTATTGAGCTCTTTTGCTCTACTCGGGATACCATCTACCAGAGCTGCGGCAACACACGCGAGCTGGGAACAGATCGGTTGGTGGCCGATCGACGAAAGAATATGCAGGTTGAGGATCAAGAGCCGATTCTTCAACTTCAGTATAATAAACGTGCACAGCCCTCACTCCGGAAGCACTGATGATGACAAGGACGCTTTTTACGCGCAGCTCGAACGCGAGTACGATCGCTGCCCAAGCCACGACGTCAAGATTATATTATCATCATAGGAGATCTAAACGCTCAGGTAGGCCAGGAGGAGGAATTCAGACCAATGATTGGTATGTTCAGCGCCCACCAGGAGAGGAACAAAAACGGCCTTCGACTCATTGATTTCGCCGCCTCCAAAAACATGGCCATACGTAGCACGTTTTTCCAACACAACCTGCCTTATCGTTACCACAGCAGACGGAATCTCAAATGGGCCACGTTCTGATTAACGGACGGTACTTCTCCGACATTATCGACTATCTGGTGATGATCAAACTGCGCCTAAAACTTTCCGTTATTAACAATGTACGGTACTGGCGACCGCAACGATACAACCAAGAGCAACTATAACAACCGGATGTTACCTCAGCATATGCGCAGAATTTCGTGGCCGCATTGCCAGACGATGAGGCCCCTCTAAAGAACTGCTGGAGTACAGTGAAAGCAGCCATCAACGACGCAGCCGAGAGCACCATCGGGTACGTGGAACGGAATCGACGGAACGAATGGTTCGACGAAGAGTGCAGAACGGTTTTGGAGGAGAAGAATGCAGCGCGGGCGGTAATGCTGCAGCAAGGGACCCAACAGAACGTGGAACGTTACAAATAGAAACGGAAACACCAGAACTGCCTCTTTCGGGAGAAAAAGTGCCACCTGGAAGAAGCAGAGAGCGAAGAAATGGAACTGCTGTCAGAGATGTCCATATCCTCAGTGTGGGAAAGAGAAATAGAAAATACACCACTCACGCTGTGAATCTGAACAGGAGCCCTTCTCTTATATGTGGATCCACCACTGCGATTCGGATGCGCGCTAGCTTGGTGGGTAGAAATAAATCTCTTAGCTCCCTGAGCACTAGGCCACACAACAGTGCGGCGAGAGCGATTTAAAATTCTCTTCGGTGAAAGTGTAAAAAATCACCCGGGTGCGCGCTCCAGTGAGGTTTTTGCGCCAGAGTGCGCGCTGCGGTGAAACACCGGAGAGTTCTCGCCCCGGCGACACCATGGTGATAATTCGGTGACTGCTGGGTGAAATCACGGGAGAGCGCCGGAGAGCGATGCGCGCGAAAGAGTGAGCCACACTCGATCCAAGGCGGACGAGCAAGAGCACGCACTAGCGTTTGGTCTACCTACCACCCAAAACAAGAGAAACTGGCTTCTTGGTGTGGTGAAAAATGTTCTTATCCCCAGTGTGGTCGATAAACTGACGCCGCAGTGAATCGCTACGGTGAAATGCCATCTCTGACTGCTGTGCCGTTCCCAAAAAACACGGAAGTTCTACCAGAAGCTCAACGCATCCCGCAACGGCTACGTGCCGCGAGCCGAAATGTGCAGGAATAAGGACGTAGGGCTCTTGACGAACGGCCGTGAGCTGATCGTAAGGTGGAAGCAGCACTTCGATCAGCACCTGAATGGCGCGGAGAACGTAGGCACGGGATACCACGGCAACGAAGGAAACTACTACGCCAATGCAGCAGAGGACGGAAATGATCACCAACTACCACGCTGATGGAAGTTAAGGATGCCATGCACAAGCTCAAAACCAACAATGCAGCTGGTAAGGATGGTATCGCAGCTGAACTCATCAAGAAGGGCCCAGAAAAATTGACCAACTGTTTGCACTGGTTAAGGGAAACCGAACAGCTCAGCTACCGGAGGAATGGAGGGAAGAGGTAATCTGCCCTATTCACAAAAAGGCGACCATTTGGAATGTTAGAGCTTCAGACTAATCACTATGTTGAATGCTGCCTGAAAGTGCTATTCCAGATCATCTTCCGTCGTCTGTTACCTAGAACAAATGAGTTCGTAGGAAGTTATCGAGCCAGTTCCATCGACGGCCGGTCGACAACGGATCAGATCTACACCGTACAACAAATCCTCCAGAAATACCAACACAATACCTGTTCATCGACATCGAAGCGGCATACAATAATATCGACTGCACAGAGCTATGTAAAAACATAGATGAAGACGGCTTTTCTCCGAAGCTGACTAGACTGATTAAAGCAACGATGGACGGTGTGCAAAACTGCTTAACGGTTTCGGGTAAACTATCCAGTTCATTCGAATCCCGCCGGGGACTGCCACAAGGTGATGAACTCTCATGTCTACTCTTCAACATCGCTCTGGTAGGTGTGATGCGACGAGCCGGGCTCAATAGCCGGGGAACGATTTTTACGAAATACGATCAATTTGTGTGTTTCGCGGCCGACATGGATATTATCGCCAGAATATTTGGTAGGGTGGCAAAGCTGTACACCCGCCTGAAACATGAAGCAGCAAAGGTCGTACTGGTGGTGAATGCATCGAAAACAAAGTACATGCTGGTAGGCGGAACCGAACACGACCGGATCCATCTGGGTAGTAATGTTACGATAGACGGGGACACTTTCGAGGTGGTGGAAGAATTCATCTACCTCGGATCCTTACTGACGGCTGACAACAACGTGAGCCGTGAAATTCGGAGGCGCATCATCAGCGGAAGTCGGGCCTACTACGGCCTCCAGAAGAAACTGCGGTCGAAAAAGATTCACCCACGCACCACATGCACCATGTACAAAACGCTAATAAGACCGGTAATCCACTACGGTCACGAGACATGGACCATACTCGAGGAGGATCTGCAAGCACTTGGAGTTTTCGAGCGACGGGTGTTAAGGACGATCTTCGGCGGCGTACAGGAGAACGGTGTGTGGCGGAGAAGGATAAACCACGAGCTCGCTGCACTTTAACGAGCGGCGAACCCAGCATCCAGAAGGTGGCTAAAACCGGAAGGATACGGTGGTCAGGGCATGTTACAAGAATGCCGGACAACAACCCGGCAAAGTTGCTGTTTGCGACTGATCCGGTTGGTGCAAGGAGGCGTGGAGCGCAGAGAGCACGATGGATGGACCAGGTGGCGGACTTGTCGAGCATTGGTCATGTCCGAAGATGGAGAGCGGCAGTCACGAACCGTGCATTTTGGAGATATATTGTTCGTAAGTTACATTTTGAATTTGATGTAATACTAAATAAATGAAAATGAATGAGTATTGCTTCAGGGATTCTTCCAGGATTCTTCCGAAAATTTCTCCCAGTTTGCCTGCAGAATCATACAAGGATTCCTTTCGTTATTTCTGAAGGGTCCAGGGTTTTCTTAGTGATTTTCAGTGATTCTTCCCGGGTTTGCTTCGGGGATTCCTCCGTATTTTTTTTTTACAAGTAAAAAGGACTCCTTTAGGATTCTTGCAGTGATTTCTTCCAGGATATAGTGATTCCTTGCGGAATTCATTCAGAAATTCCTCCAAAGATTGCTCCTTCGATTTCCCTTCCGAGATTTTTACCGAAGTTCCACCCCTGATTCTTTCCAGGAATTGTCCAAGCCTTCTTCCTGGAATTGACTTATTCAGAGTTTACTTATTGTTTACACATATTCAGTAATTTATCCTGGCTTTCATCAACGGTGATTTCTCCTGGCTGCAAAACGCCACCAAAACCCTTCCCTTGGGTCTGACATTGGTATATTCTTCAGAAAATCAGGAACTGTGTCCACCGTTACTGCATTGGCAAATTCTTGTTCATAATGTGTTGGACCTTCTAAAAAAGCAGTCTATTTCAGCAGAATTCAAAGTAGTTTGGAAAGGTCACAATAACCTAACCTAACCCGACCCCAAAAACCGTTCTCCCCCGTTTCAATGTATCTACCGAACCCACCATCGGCATCGATCGAATCACTTTCCTTGGCTCGGACATCATTTTCCGGGAAGTCATAAATCTCTGGTGGCTTGGTTATATGATTCACCGCGTCGCGTCGCGTCACTGTCATCATTACCATCATCATCGTTGGCATCAGCATCGCCATCACACCGACCGACCACGGAAACTTCATCAATCCCAGCCGAGCCCCGGCAGCCAGCCAGCAGCTCCAAGTTGTTTGAAGTGGCGCCAATTTTTGGCAACGTTGCGGTTGACAGTGGTTTTTCCGTTGAGGCTCAACAAATTACCCATCATTATCGGAGCGTGTAATGGGTGAAATTTTTCCAAAGTGGATCGAGCACTCGCTCCGTGTCGGGATCTGTTTCGTATCGAAAACGGCGCGTGGTTCTTGGGCGCTATGATACAGAGAAGCGGATATGAATTTGGAACGAGAGCAGTCGGTGCGATACTGACGAGAATGTCAGTATTTGCATATAAAATAAAAATATGATAATTTACGATTCTTTGGTGGATTCAGCGAAACAGAGCTGGTGGAAATTTTACATAGCATGAGTTAAGAGAAATGGATTCAAGCTTCAAAATGATTCCATTGATGGAAAAACCCTGCAGTTCTTCAGAATGGAAAGACTGAGATGAAGAAGTGAAAACAAAAAGTGATGCTTTTCCTATACACATACTTTGCGTGCATTGTTAGTTTTTTTGAACATTATATGATCGTAGTTCGCTCTTCTCTTTTTTTAGTGCTGAGTAAATTTAACGCTCCTTCAATCAGTACTTATAAAAAATACATAAATTGGTAATGTGTTACATTACTTACTTTCAGTCCTGAGCACCCATGGTGGTGCAGAGGGCCGTATCAAGAGATCTCAATCCTGGGAGATTCCCCACCATAGTAATATTTCGTTGTTGAGGCTGCGCCGCCATGAGCCTCTGACTCTGCCTATGTTGTGGTTTACTTCTAAGGGGCCATCCATTAAGTACGTCGCGGTCCTAGGGGAAGGGGGTTTGGGAAAGTGTGTCAAGCAATGTGTTATGTATAGGAAAAATCCGTACGAAGTGGGGGAGAGGAGGTCAGAAATTCACAATTTTAGCGTGCTCGTCTTCCAGACGACGTATGTTGAACCGGCGCCCGATTTTCTCCTCCTGCTGATGCAGCAATGCGCAGCCTGGTCTCGCTTATTAGGAGATGATGGTCGGACGCAATGTCGGCGCTACGTTTGTTCCACACATCAAGAAGGCCCCGCGCCATTTCAGGCGGCACTTGCTCCCCCCCCCTTTTATAAAAAAATCTATGCAACATTTTTTGCAATTCTTCCACCTTGGATCTTACCACGCAATGTTGAGAATCACTGAGCTATGGTGCATCACTGAAACATACAATTTCATAGTATCTCATGCACAACCATCATGTTCACAGAATCATCTAGGCATCCTTGCTGATCTCACGCACCATCTTTTAACTAATCAGCCATGTCAGCACCATATTCGAATAACATGCACCATTTTGGCATTTCATATTCCAAAACTGTATTCCATGTACATGCATGGTGACTTCGGCACCATATTGAATTCCAAGCACCATTTTTGCAATAGGACATATCGGTGAAGTACTAGATTTGTAGTAATGAGCTGAATTTTAGTATGGTGAGAAGGTCAATTCTCCGTTTCTGCTATGAAATGGTGCAAAAAGCGTGGGTATTATGATTCCTTGCCTAATTTGATGCTGTTTGAGCAAAACTTTGGGCAACAGTGTTGTTGTTTTCTCCATTTCTTGCAACATAAACAACATAGTGATCCAAAGTTTTGATCAAACAGCATCAAATTAGGCAAAGAATCATAATACCCACGCTTTTTGCACCATTTCATTGCAGAAACGGAGAATCGACCTTCTCACCATACTAAAATTCAGCTCATTACTACAAATCTATTACTACACCGAACGTGCCCCATTCGTGCACCTAGCCATACACAATGTCGAGTGTCGCTGAATAACGGTGACAACTAATACAGCACACTAACAGCATGTACCTTCTTAAAAGCGTCCACAGAATCATCTAGGTATCCACGCATTATGCTGATCTCATGCACTATCTTTTGATCAACTAGGAATCTAATGCATCATACTGATATGCACCATCATTAAATTTCATGCACCATCAAAGCTTTCCAAGAACCATTTCAGCGTTTTTTATATCATCTAGGCACCTGATGCACCATTATGATGTGTTTTACATTTGAATTTGATGCACCATTTTGGCATTTCGCATACAAAATAGTATTCCACGTACCTGAAACATGTTTATTTCTGTGTCAATAGTATTCCACGTACCTGAAACATGTTGATTTCTGTGTCACATTGAGTTTCCTGCACCTTTGCACGAATTGCAAGTGCACCTTAATATGAAACATGACGAGTATAACAAAATCATGGTGAAGCTAATGCACCATACTGACATCATGCATTCCATGCACCACCAGGATGTTCACAGAATCATCTAAGCACCATCTTTGAATCAAATATGTGTCTTATTGCGAAATCATGCACCATCGTCAAATTTCATGCATCACTTAAGCTTTTAATGCGTAATCGTGGCGTTCACTATATCATCTACATAGGCATCTATTGCACCATTATTATTGTATGAAGTTTCGTACATCGAAATAGCATTTTTTGTACGATGTCAACTCTAATGCATCATACTGACATCAAGTACCATCATTGAATGACATGCTCCATATCAGCATTCTATGCACCATACCAATAAACTCAGAGTTATCATAAGATCCTATGCACCTTCTTGGTGTTGATTGTATCATCCACAATTGAATTTTATATACCATTTTGTAATTCGCGCATCAAAACAGCATTCCGTGGATAATTAAGGAATCACTTTATCACCTTGAGAAATATCTGGAGGAAACCGTGGAGGCATTCCAGGAGAAATCCTTGGAGGAATTTCAGGAGGAATCCTTAAAGGATTTTCTGGAGGAATCCCTGAAGGCATTACTAAAGAAGTGCTTGAAAGAATTCTTGAAGGAAGCTCTCAAAAACTGAAGAGGAGTCATTGACAAACCCCTGGAGGATTTCCTGGATTAAACTCTGGAGGCATTCCTGTTAGAAACCCTGGAGAAATTCCTGGAAGAATTTCTGGAGGAATCTCTGAAGGCATTCCTGAAGGAATCCTGAGGGAGTTTCTAGAAGAATTCCTATGAGAAATTCCTGAAGAAATCCCTGATGTAATCCCTGGAGAAATTTCAGAAGGAATCCGTGAAGGAATTACAGGATGAAACACTGGAGGGATAACAGAAGGAATCCATGGAATAATTCCTGGAGGAATTCCAGGATGAATTGCTGAAGGAATTTCTGATGGATTATTTTTGGGAAAATTCCTGCATGAATTTCTGGAAGAATTACTCAAGGAATTCATTGACGAATCCTTGCAGAAATTACTAGAGAAATCTCTGAAGGAATTTGTGGAGCAATTTCTGGAGGAATCAGTGGTGGAATTCCTGAAGGATTTGTTGGAAGAATTTGTGAAAAAATTCCTGGAGGAATTTCTGGAGGCATTATTTAAAGAATCATTGGAAGCATTTCTGGAGGATTTTCAGGAGGAATACTTGGAGGAATCCCTGGAGACATTCATAGAGGATTCCTTGGAAATCCTAGAGAAAGTTTTGGGAAATTCCTGGAGAAATCCCTGCTGTAATCCTAGGAGGTATTTTTGAAGAAATCCGTTAAGGAACTCCAGGATAAAACCCTGGAGAATTCCTAGAGAAACTTCTGGAAGAATCCCTAGAGGTTTTACTGGGGAAATTCCTAAAAAAATGTAGCAATTCCTGGAAGAATTTCTGGAGGGTTACCTGAAGCAATTCTTTGAAAATTGTCTGGAAAAATATTTGCGGCTTCCTGGAGGAATGATTAAAGGAACTCCTCGAGCAATTTCTGAAAGAATTTCTAGCGGGGTTTTTGAGGAATATCTGAAGAAATTCATTGATGAATCCCTGGAGAAATTCCTGACGAAATCCATGGAGGAATACCTGAAGACATTTTTCGAGGAATTCCTGGAACAGTTCCGGGAGAAACTTTTTTTTCTGGAGAAATCCGTGCAGTTCTTGGATGAACACCTTAAAGAATTTTTGGAGGAATCCATGAAAAAATGTTTTGATGATTTTCTGGAGCAATTACTAGAGAAATTTTTATAGTTGTCCCAGGAGAAATTTCTGGAGAGATTCCTGGAAAAAATTCTGTAGAAATTTCTGGAGGATTTTCTGGAGAAATCCGAGCAGCAATTTCTTTAGGAATCCTTGCAGAAATTCCTGGAGGAATCTCTGTTGAAGGAATTAATAGAGGAATTCCTGGAGGAATTCCCAAAACGGATTCTTTGAGGCATATTTTGCGAAACATTCCTTGAGGAATTCCTGGAGAAATTCCTGGATGATTTTCTTGAGTAATCTGTGGAGAAATTCCTGGAGGAATCCATGTTTGCATTGCGGAAGGTATTTCTGGATAAATTCCTGAAGAGATTTTTGGATGAATTCATTTATGAATTCTTAGAGGAATAACTAGAAAACTCCTGGATGAATTCTTTAAGGAATTTCTGGATAAATGTTTAAAGCTTCCTGGAAGAATGTCTGGAATAATTCCTCGAGGAATTAGTGAAGGATTTTTTTGAGCAATTTCTGAAGAAACTCATGGATGAATTCCTGGATGAATTCTCGAATAATTTTCGGAGGAATCCATGAAGAAATCTCTGGAGGAATACCTAGAGAAATTCCCGGAAAAGATCCGGGAAAAATTCGTTTAGGATTTTCTGGAGGAATCCGTCGAGGCATTTCTGGAAGAATCCTTGGAGACAATATTGGAGGAATTCTGGCAGAAATTCTTGTAAAATTTTCAGTAGGAATTCAAGCAGCAATCCCTGGAGGTATTTCATGAGGATTTCATGGAAGTATCCCTGGAGGAATTCCTAGAAGAGTTCTGGAAGAAATTGATTTAGGATTATGTGGAGGATTCCGTGGAGGATTTCCTGGAAGAATCCCTGGATGAATGCCTTGAGAAATTTCTGGTGAAATCCATGGAGGGAGGAATTTCTGAAGGAATTCCTGGAAAAAAATCCTGGAGAAATTCCTGGAGGAATCCGTGGAGGTATCCCTGAAGGAATTCTTGGAAGAGTTCCGGAAGACATTCCTTTAAGATTCTCTGGAGGAATTCTGACAGAAATCCCTAGAGGATTTTGTGGAGTTATTCCTGGAGGTATTTCTAGATGAATTGTTGAAGACATTCAATGAATAAATCGTTGAACGAATGAAACCCTGAAGAAGTCCTTGAGAATTTTCTGTAGAATTTCCTGGAGGAATCCATGGAAGAATTGCTCGAGAAATTTCAGGAGGAATTCCTGGAAGACTTCCGGGAGAAATTCCTTTAGGATTTTCTGGAGGAATCTGTGAAGCAATTCCTTGAAGAATCCCTGAAGGACATATTGAAGAAATATTGGCAGACATTCCTAGAGGATTTTTCTAGAGGAAACTTCAGGAGGAATCTCTGGAGGAATTCCTGGGGGCAATTCTGGAGATAATTCTGCAGAAATTTCTGGAGTATTTACTGGAGAAATTTCTGAAGAAATTATTTGGGGAAATTCTGGAGAAATATATGACGCTTCATGGAGAAATTTCTGAAGGAATTCCTCGAGGAATTTCTGAAGGAATTTCTGAAGGAATTTCTGCAGGATTATTTTTAAGAATTTCTGATGAAATTTTTTAACGAATCCCTGCAGGTACTCTTTGAGAAACTCATAGAAAAAGTTCTGGAGAAATTCTTGGAGAAATGAAAGGAGAACTTCCTGTAGTTCTGGTAAAAATTCCCAGAGAATTTTTAAGAGGAATCCCTAAAGGAATTCCTGGAAGAATTTTTAGCGCTCTTTTTTAAGAAATTTCTGAAAGAATTCCTGGAGGAATTTTTGCGGAATTTCTGAAGAAATTCATGGATAAATCCTCGGAGAAATTCCTGAAGAAATGCCTTGAGAATTTCCTGGAGGAATCCATTGGAGAATTTTTCGAGGAATTCTAGGAGGAATTCCTGGAAGAGTTCTGTGAAAAAATCCTTTAGGATTGTTTTTAAGAATGCGAAGAGCAATTCTTGGAGGAATTCCTAGAGGAAATATTGTAGGAATCCTGACAGTCATTCTTAAGAGATTTTTTCCTAGATGAAATTTCAGGAGGAATCTCTGGAGGAATTATTGGAGTATTTACCAGAGGAATTATTTGGGAAATTTCTGGAGAAATATATAAGGCTTCTTGGAAAAAATAATGGAGGAATGTCTGAAGGAACCTCTTTTGGAGATGAACCAGCCTCGGGCTGAAAATCTCCCTAATAAAGCTAATAATAATAATAAAGGAACCTCTCGAGAAATTTCTGAAGGAATATCTGGAGGAATTTCTGAAGACATTAATTATTGCATCCCCAGAGGAATTCCTGAAGAAATTTCAGGAAAAAATCCTGGAGAAATTTCTAGGGGAATTATTAGAGGAACTCCTTGGGGAATTCCTGGAAGAGTTTTGGGTTAAATTATTTTAGGATTTTCTGGAGGAGTCCATGGATGAATTTCGGGAAGAAATCCCTGGAGGCATCTCGGAGAAATTTCTGGAGTAATGTCTAAAGGAATACCTGGAGGAACTTTTTGAGGGATTTCTGAAGTAATTTATGAAAAAATCCCTGCAGGAATTCTTGGAGAAATTGCTGGAAAAAATCCTGAAGAAATTCCTGGAGGAATCCGTGGAGGATTTCCTGGCAATATCAGTTCAGTTGCTATGATAGTGCTCTGGAGTGTGGGTCACTATCAAGTCGTTGCCAGTCACTATCGTTTTGATATTTAATATATTTAATATTAATTTCTTTGTATTTGTGAATTTTAACTTAATGCTAATTCTTCACACTACAGTGATAGTGACGATGGTGCAAAATCAGTAGTCAACTGACATGACTGATACTTGGTAGCTCTGAACGCCAATGCCCATGGCGGGCTCATAGTCCGAGTTGTCGGAACCAACCTTCGCGTTGAAGTCACTCATGAGGATCATGATGTCATCTATTGGAATCTTATTCACGACAGCATTTAGTTGACTGTAAAAGTTTTCCTTGTCTTGCAATCCGGAAGCATCGGTTGGCGCTTACATTAGATCATGGTTAGGTTTCGAACCCGTGTTCTGAATCAGGCTGCAAATATTCTCTCCGGGTTCCAACTTCATACGGCTTGCCTCATTGGCTAGTTGTACCAGTTTACCCTGCTGGGCTAGGGTAAAGATATAAGTTTCATGTTCCAATTCTTGTCCATTGTTTTGCGCTAAAAGTCGTTGCCGTTGAATCAATTCGTAATCTTTCATTTTCGGTTTCAGTAGCGGTTTTTGGGTTTCGGAAACAGTAGATTGTTGGCCTAAGGTCCTCTATCCACCGTGGCGGGGTTGCCAGCTTAAGTAAAGCTTCCGCTGGAGGAGCATTTCATACTCAGCCGCTGTTTGAGCTGCACCTCCTTGGTGAACCGAGCGTCTGTATCTCCTCAATTTAGCTGAAGTCGGAAGGACAACAACCTTGACCCGAACATTATTAACTTGCTTTGATGTCAATGCGGAACAAATCCGGTTTGCTTGACCCATTCTCACCCCCTCGAAAGGGTGAGAATGGGTTAATTTTTAAACATTAGTATTCCAAATTTGTGTATGCATTACCAAAGATCACATTCCAGTGATCGAAAGACTTTTTCATGCAAAGAAGCAAGAGTTATTGAACAATGATTGAGGAAGTGTACATTTTTGACCCATTCTCACCCCCAACCACGGTACCAAGAAAGGTTATTTTCGATAGTTACGAGAGCGCATCAAACATTAGTTTTTTTTCCAAAGTGGCGTATTTTCGTTTTTTTTTAATTCGAAGAGCTGGTTACTCAGTGAGTAACTTAGAGAAACCACGATGACAGCACTGGTGTAAAAGAATAATCAAATTGGCCAAACAACAGTGCCAAAAAGTACTGCTTTTCAAGACTCTGTACAGTAGTATGTACTCATTGGCACTGGTGTTCAAGTGTGGAAAAGCAGGTCTTTTCAGTGATGAAATACTAAGACTATTCACAACATTTCTTTTTGTCATATAACAATTACTTCATATCCAATTTCAAGCTAAATCATAATTAGCAGTCATATTGTTATAGAAAACAACATGCAGAAAAAAGACATAACGTTCATCCGTTGTCTCTCGCAGTATAATCAGTAACGTAGAAGTTGTAGATCATTGCTCTGAACACTAACAATCATAACTAGTCGACTGAATCCGTCACAATCTGATAAGTTCCGGACTCGGGCTGTGCAACCAGATGGTAGGGTACGTGCATCAGCTGGAATCGTCAATAAAGCGAAAACTTTTCTCGTTTAAAATTTTTCAATCAAGTACTGTGCCATTATATTGAATGCAGTTGCACTACCTACCGCCCATCGTTCAGTGCACTGGGAATTGCTACGGAATCATCTCACCTTCACACTACCCTTCGATGGGAACTAAAACCGGTGCCTGGAGCCTTCAAACGTCATTGATGATGATGAATTGATTTATGGGACATTCATGGTGACCGATGCCAAACAACAGGATTACATGTGTAGGGGAAATCAAATTAAAAATCAACATGACAACTTTGAATTGGAATTCAATACATACTTGTATTATACATTAAACAATTATTTTTGTCGTAACAGAACAGGACAATCTAAGCTCCGAAACCTGTAATATTTATTTAGTGACTTCATTTGATTTTCTTTAATATCTGTTTCCCAGAACATTTGGGCGAATCATATAAAAACATAAGCTTTACTTCCAATGATCGCGGCATCAATTTCCAAGTTTTAAATCCTGTGTAATCCTTCAAAATCATTTCATATTTTCATCGTGCAACATATTGAAATAACTACACAAAACCGATCGCTCAATAATACCAGCAAAATCTCTGTTTTCTCGAAATTGCTTAATGCTACTGTTATTGTTACGGTAGCAAACAATATTAAAATTCAAATTTATCCCACCATCAAAAAATAACAAACGGTTTGGCTTTCGGTGCCAATGAATCGTGACCGTTTGATCCGTAACCACGGACCATGCCGCCGCTGCCGCCGTCGCCGGTCGTCATCCGGAACCAGTCTCCCGGAGGTCACTTTTGACGAGTTAATTCCGTCCGCGTATTGTGCACGGCTATTACACCCATCCGTCCGGTGTCGTCCGCTCGGCATTTCGTCGCGTTCGTGTTTGCCTGGCGATGGATGGTCCACGGACGAAGGAAAAATTAAACGGGCGTGTTTTAATCAAGTGCACCCCATCGGAATAATGATGATAATGCCGGGCGCTGCACCCGGCTCTGGCTCCCCGGCGCGGTGGAATGGCCTTCCGGAGATGATTTATC
>NW_026917640.1:0-342 GCF_035046485.1 Aedes albopictus
CGAAGTCACCATGGTTCACGTACATGGAATACAGTTTTAGATTACGAAATGCCAAAATGGTGCATGTTTTTCAAATGTGGTGCTGACATCAGTGATTAGTTAGAAGATGGTGCGTGAGTTCAGCCTAGATGATTCTGAGATCATGGTTGTGCATGAGATACTAAGAAATTGTATGTGTCAATGGTGCACCATAGCTCAGTGGTTCTCAATATTGGGTGGTAAGATCCAAGGTTTAAGAATTGCAAAAATGGTGCATAGATTTTTTTTATAGAAGGGGGGGCACTTGCCCCCCCTTGCCCCCCCCCCCCTGTGCACGCTAATGGTGTTGAGTGCAGCGAGTTT
>NW_026917640.1:365-18000 GCF_035046485.1 Aedes albopictus
TGCTGTTTGGCAATAAACACAAGAACACTTGGCAAGAACACTGGACTGTTTCACACAGTAAGGGAGGAAACTGGGTTTTCGGACCGCGATAGAAAAATCACTGGGTTCACTTTTACTTCACTAATTTATTCTACTAATTCACTTTACACTACGCGTTGTCATAAGCCACGTGAACGCTTATCGAAATCAAACTGACCCGCTACTGCGAACGGGTCGCATATTTATATCACAAAATCCATATTCCAGAATCACGTGGAAGCTTCTGCGCAAGGTTCCACGCGTGCCTAGAACCCACGCGACATTTCGGGAACCACCATCACCACGCTAACTGCAGAGCGACGACAGTCGATGATGATGATGATGATGACGGCTGCGGCAGCGGTCTGCTGCCGAACTCAATGTTTGGAGCTCACAGCACTCACTCTCTCGCAGCGCAGGTAGCTTCTGTTCCGTCGGCTCGGGTGAGTGTGTGAGCGCCGCGTCGGTGGTCGATGACGACTCGGATGCGTTGATTGGTGTTAGTGCCCGCGCAGCCTCGCATGCTGCTGCCTTCATTGGGAGCGCATGTGCGCGAACATAGTCCCGCCCGTTGGAATGCAATTCCAACTTAGATGACTGTTGCTCGTCGGTTTCTTGCAAGGGAAGCGGGGCTAGTTTGCTTACTGCACGACGGTATACACCAGCGGTTGTCTTGACGTCAACAACACGAACGATACCGTCCTTTCCTGGGTAGACGGCGATGATTCTTCCAAGCTTCCAAGTCTGTGCTGGTTGATTATCCTCGGCCAATAAAACGACGGTGTCGACCCTCACGTTGGGCTGTTTCTTCGTCCATTTTGCTCTCGATTGTAGAGTTGAAAGGTATTCTCGAGACCATTTTTTCCAGAAGTGGTCTCTCATCTGGTTCAGATACTGCCATTTGGTTAAGCGGTTTGCTGGTACATCCAAATACGATGGCTTGATCACCGGTTCCATTGGTCGACCAAGCATTAGATGTGCAGGCGATATCGGTTGAGGGTCGTTGGGATCATCTGATGTGGAATATAGCGGTCGAGAGTTGACAATCGCTTCGATGTGGGTCAACACAGTGCTGAGTTGCTCGAACGTTAGAGTTGTATTCCCGAGAGTTCTGGTGAGATGGGACTTCACTATCTTCACTCCGGCCTCCCATAATCCTCCGAAGTTCGGTGATCTCGGCGGAATAAACTCCCATTCAACTTCTCGGCCGATCAGGAAGTCGTTGATTTTGTTCCGCTCCACCTGGTCGTTGAACATATCACGTAGATGTCGAAGCTCCTTCAAAGCCCCGACAAAATTGGTCCCATTGTCCGAAAATAGCTTGCGGACAAGACCGCGGCGATTGATGAAACGGTCGAGAGCGGCAAGGAAAGCATCAGAGGTCAGGTCGGATACTAATTCGAGGTGGATGGCTTTCGTTGACAGGCATACGAATAGTGAGATGTACGCCTTCACTACCTTCGGCTTGCGTTTGCCTTCCTTCACAAGTATCGGTCCGGCATAGTCCACGCCGGTCAGCTCGAATGGCGCATGCTCGGTGACTCGTGCTTCAGGTAGCACACCCATCAGAGGCTGGATGCTCCGTGGCTTCGTCCGGAAACATTTAACACAGCCGTGAACCACCTTACGTATAACAGATCGTGCATTCGTCAACCAAAATTTTTGCCGAATGGCGGCCAATAATCCGGATTGGCCCTCGTGTAGACGGTCCTCATGGTATTTGCGTATCAGCATTTCCGTAACACGATGTTTCCGAGGGAGCAGCAACTGGTGCTTGGCTTCGAAAGGCAGCTTGGAGTTTTGCAAGCGCCCTCCGACTCGTAGTAATCCTTCGTCGTCGATAAACGGCTGCAAGTTGGCCATTCGTTTCGGGAAATCGCCTCGCTGGATACTCTGGATCTCCTCATGAAGTTCACTCTGCTGCAGAATTCTAACGATGAAAATCTCGGCCTTTCGCATGTCTTGAACGGTCAAGGCACTGGATAGCATCCTCTGCTTCTTAGGTGTTCGAACTAGTCGGACGAATCGAACCACCTGTGCCAGAACCCGCTGCAATTTGGTGAATGAGCTGAACCGTTCAAAGACCGGCTCCGATTCTATGGCTGGATTTGCGATGGTCACTTCCCTCAGCTCGGGGATTTCACATTCAGGAATCTCTGTAATCGCCTCCACTTCGTACTCGGTTGTGCTGAGGGATGTTGGTCCATTCCACCACAAGCTACACTGCTTCAGCAAGTCTGGCGGCATTCCCCGTGAAACAATGTCAGCTGGGTTATTCAAAGTATTCACGTAACTCCATTGGTAACGATCGGTCAGATGCTTGATTTGGGCTACACGGTTACGAACATAAACCTACAACCGATCCAGGGGTTTGTTGATCCAGGCCAGTACTATTTTACTGTCCGACCACAACTTGACTCCATCGAAAGACAGCTTCAGCGTTGGAGCTACCTTGGCAACTAGCTTGGCGAGCAGTAAGGCAGCACACAGCTCCAACCTAGGTATGGTCATCTCACGGAGGGGAGCTACCTTGGACTTACTGCATAGTAGATGGGCTACCGCTGAACCATCTCGTCGAACGCAACGGATGTACACGCACGCGCCTTATGCACTCTTGGAAGCGTCGGCAAATCCATGGATCTCTAATACTTCCCTCTCTGTATCCACGACACACCGGGGAATTTCAAGATCTGTTATATGATCCAAGGAAGTCCGGAAAGTATTCCACCGCTGGAGTAGCTCATCGTCAAGGGTATCGTTCCATCCTAATTTGCTGGCCCACAAGCATTGCATTATCATTTTCGCTTCCACAATCACTGGCGCGACGAGTCCCAGTGGATCAAACAACCTCGCTATTTGGGACAGGACACGTCGCTTGGTCACTACCGCTCCGGGGTTGGTCGTATCAGCGGATTGGCAAAACAGGAACAAATCTCGCCGCGGGTCCCACATGAGTCCTAAAGCCTTGATAGCTTGGTTGGCACTGGAGTCGTGAATTGGTACCAGCTTCTCACGATCCTCCACTGGAACACTGTCAAGGAGTTCTTCGGAATTTGAACACCACTTTCTGACGGGAAATCCACCCTTCAGCATCAACTCCTCGATATCGCTCCGAAGTTTAATCGCTTCATTAACCGAATCCGCGCCAGAAAGGATGTCGTCCATGTAAGAGTCGTCCAAGATGATCTCGGCAGCCGTGGGATAATTCGTGCTCTCGTCCCGTGCTAGTTGAATAAGCGAGCGCACAGCCAGAAAGGATGCTGCCGATGTTCCGTAGGTTACGGTCAACAGTTCGAAAACCTTCAGCGCTTCCGATGGGTTGCTTCGCCAGAAGATTCGCTGGTATCGGGTCTGTGAAGGGTCCACTAGTACTTGCCTGTACATTTTTGACACGTCCGCAGAGAATACGATGGGGTGGGTCCGGAAGCGCATCACTATGGTGAACAACTCACTTTGGCTGTTCGGTCCGGTCATCAGCACATCGTTTGATGATTATTCTACCATCTATTGTAGCAAGGCAGCTGCCTATAGCACTGGTATAATCTGCAAATCGATTTGATCAAGATTGTACCACTGTTCACACTCAGTCGTTCCCCTGTATGAAGGGCCAAAAATGGAAGCGCGGACCCACAAGCAGAGACACTTGCACGAAACCCGCTACAAGGGAAAAGAATCTCCTTCCAGAAGAAAGTTCATGTAACCAGTGGTAAAATCAAGCCCTCGGTTAACAAAATATACCCAATAGATGGGGTCGAAGAGCCCGCCCTCAATTCACGAGATGTTAGCAACAAGAAGGAGGCAGTTCCAAGCTCCTTGTCCAAATCGTTTCAATCGGGTGCCCTGGTGGTCCCTCCCTATCCCCGTATGTAGTAATATATTTATTAAGAAATTTTATCTTATATTGTGTCCGAAAACCAAATTGTTCATGTTTCTTGAGTATTTAATGTTTATTGAGTTCAGTCTTCCCTTTTGTATTTGTGCTTATAAACATTTAGTAGTGTGCAATTGTCTTTTATATCCCTCTCTACCCACTCTATCACCTTGTAATTCATTGTCGTGAGTATGTTAATTTTCGATTTCAATTAATTTATCATAGCACGATTCATGCGAAATTTTGTTAACATTGAGTAAAGAAAGTCATTTTCCTTTTATCCTACTATTCCATGACAAACAGTTGAGATAAATCTTGAGTAGTACAATTGAGTAATTTATATCGTATTTGAAGCAAACTTCTTGGCGATTCCCACTTTTTATAAAGTATGAGTCATTGGAGCGTGGTGAATAGGTTTTATCCTTCCTATCATTTTAATTCATCTTTAATATGATTTTTATTAATTGAGATATAACAAAGCCGCACCCCGACCCCTCGAGAGCATGAATCCGAAACACCAGACCCTGATCCCCCCGGATAGCTGATCAATTGGACACTCGGTACCCAATCGAGCAACTTCCCTGCACGAACCCGCTCCTCAGACCTGCATACCCGAATATTCGAAACGTGGCTCCGTCATATCTTCGTCTTAACCTGTATTTCCTTACCATCCCTATTTGGTCATTAGCATTTCAAAAGGGCGCGACCGCTTTCCGAAACCAAACTCTCCTCCACGTCCGTGAATCGCACATCACTGCCCCTTGTAATCCAGCGCCACTACCGGAGATAAGAGCATTTCTCTCTCTAGCAGTGGCCGTGAACTAAAAAAGTCATATAATCCACGGCCATGAAAGATTCCATCGCATCCAAAAGCAGCAACGCTCCCCGTAAATGCTGGTGTCGATTTAACTTACATTTTAATCATTACTGTTATTCTCTAAGATATCTTTTCCAGTGCTTGTACTTTTTAGGCCTAGAGTTATCCTCCTCCGACGATTCACCATCTGATATTTCACTTAGCGTTTCTTTGTATATCTCTTCTGCTGTTTTCTTCATCTTTTCCCTATCGTTTGCTAATTGTTTCCATGTTTCTCTATCTATCTCACCATATCTATTCAAGTCCTTTTCCAAAGAGTTCTTCCATGTTATGCACATGCAGAGAATACGATGGGGTGGGTCCGGAAGCGCATCACTATGGTGAACAACTCACTTTGGCTGTTCGGTCCGGTCATCAGCACATCGTTTAGGGATAAACCACTCGCCTTCGCTGTAGCATCGAACACAACACGTAGCTTGGTGCTGCTACTGGATGGTTTCAGGACACAATGGTGTGGCAAGTAGTAGGCTTGAGTTCCAGGTGGATCCTCATCCTCCTGTATCTCCCGGCAATGACCCAGGGCTCGATACTCATCGATGAACTCTGTGTACTGGTTCTTGAGTTCTGGATTTTTCGCCAACCTCTTCTCTAGGAGCAAAAAACGTTTCATGGCGAGGGATCTGGAGTTACTTAGCTGGCTCACAGAATCACGAAAGGGAAGTTGTACTACGAATCTTCCAGTGTCGTCACGTCGGTATGTTTGTTTGAAGTGCTCTTCAAACCGTTCTTCCTCGGTGCTTGTCATTGCAGGCTCGACAATTTCCTCCTGGTCGAAGAATCGCTTCAGAGACTCTTCTAATCCATCGTTCACGGCAACGTTGGCACATACCGGGCGATCATCGTCCTGATCATCGTACGTACCAGCTACTACCCATCCGAATTGGGTTTCGTACAGGGTCGGCAGAGTGCTGGACAATTTGATCTGACCTTGCTTAAGGACGTCAAAGAACAGACCAGCTCCAATCAACATCTCGATCTCGTTTGGACAATGGAAGTCGGCGTCGGCTAGCAGAATACCAGGCGGAATGTTCCACGTATCGATGTTACAACTCACCGGCGGAACCGTGCCCGCCACCTTCGGAGTAGTGAGGCATTCAACGTTGACGGCATAATCACTGTAGTTCGATGTCATTCGCACCACCACCTTGTGGTGCATCTTGGACTTGTTACCTCCGACGCCGATGACGGGAACATTCGCTGGTTGTTTCGGAAGCTTCAGTCTTTGAACCACAGACTCGGAAATGACGTTGATCTGCGATCCGGAGTCCAACAAGGCTCGCACACGATGAACTTGTCCGTTTTTGGCGGTCAGGTTGACCATTGCAGTCATCAGGAATACCTGCTTACCCGGTGGAGGAATGCTGCTGGAACACGATGTATTCACCGGCTGTACTGCGGGTACCGGCTTCCCTTCTGGAGTCTTCGGCGCATCAGTGGGTTTCACTTCGGGCTTCTCACGTTCGAAATGAAGTAGCGTGTGGTGTTTCTTGGAGCACTTTGAACACGACTTATCGCAGGAACACGCTGCCCCACGATGGCCCTTCCTTAGGCAGTTGAAGCAAAGATTTACTTCCTTTACCTTTGCTGGTCGCTGATCCACAGACATCTTCAGGAAGTTGGAACATTTGTAGTTCTGGTGTTGACCCGAACAGAAATCACACATATATTCCGACGTCACTGCCGCTGCGTGCGAGGTCTTGGAAGGCACGAGCTTGGACCCAGGCGGCTTCTGGTTTAGCTTGGGATTCGGGGATACGATGGGAGCACTCTTCTCACATCTCTCCAGGATGACGCATCGTTGTTTAAGGAACTCGATCGTTTGCTCATATTCCGGGAGCTCCGTTTGATCAATTGAAGCCTCCCATAACTCGCGGGTCTGGTCATCCAATGCGCGAGTGAGCACGGTTACCACGAGCAACTCCGACATTCCCAGCAGCGCGCGGTTGGCCAAGCTTGACAAGGTTCTCCACGTGGCGGGTGAATTCATCAATTAAGCTTCGGAGGTCCTTAGACGACTTCTTAGCCATCCTCTTCATATTCAGCAGCCCTAGAATGTGAGACTCCAAGATTAGCCGCTTGTTGCCGAACCTCTCCTCCAGGATGTCCCATGCGCGCTGGTAGTTGTTATTCTGCAACGTCTCTAAGTCGATAACGCCGGTGGCGTCTCCCTTCAAAGAGTTTTCCAAGTGGTATAGCTTCACCGCGTCCGAATCTGATGAGCGCTGCATCAGATCCTGAAACATGGCCTTGAAGCGTGGCCATGCTTCATAACGCCCATCGAAAGTTGGCAGCGGAGCACGGAATGACTGAGACTGTACGACGATCGGCTGCTGGTTGGTGGTGACACACGGTTGCTGCTGGGTTGGGGGTGCAGATAGCTTCTCGTTCCAGCTCTCAAGCAGCACAGACACCTCCTCGTACAGGTGCATGAATTGCAGGTAGGGATCGTCTTGCTCATCGCGCTTGTCGGCTGGAGACTGGGCCACAATTTCCTGGTGCAGCCTGATGAACTCGGCTTTTTCGGTCTCAACACTCCGTTGAAACACTTTAACTTGGGCTGGGGTTGGCTCTCTTTCTTCCTCTTCGGCCTGCTTGAGGGTGGTTAGGATTCGGTTCACGTTGCGTTGAGCTAATCCACGGTTGTGGACTAGCGCCCCAAGCTGGTCCTCACACTCGGCAGAATCAGGAACCTTCTTCACCGGCGTCCGTTTGGGTGGCTTTCTGATGTAGAATATCTCACGGGTCAGCAACACAGAATTCGGACAGGAATTCCGACGCTTTTGTCACAGTGGATGGACGGACTCCGGAATAACGAACGCAAACACTATGCGACGTTTAAATCAATCACTTATGGGTTGGGAACCGACGCGCTTGTCACAACGGGTGGAGCACTTCACACAATGCCCGGAGCGACGGGAAGGTGGCACTACGCGACGGCGGATTCACTTTGGTACTACGAAAATCGACGCGCTTGTCGGACCGGATGGAATTAGGAACACGTGAATTCCGGAACGACGGATAAATTCACTACGCGACGACGGTTTACACTCGCGGACCGACACGGATACGGACGTTGTCGAAGCCACGTCCACGCTCTTCACTGCACAGCACGCTGTTGAAGCCACGTGCACGCTTCTACGCACTGCCGCGCTGTCGAAGCCACGCGGAACGCTTTTTAGACAACACACTACCGCGTTGTTTAAGCCACGCGGAACGCTTTTAAGGTTGAAGGATTCGTCATTGACATAATTGCCATCATTGAAAATACGAAAGCAGTTTTCTCGTTCAAAACTGAAATTTCCGCAGTGAAAATGTGTTCACTGCACTTCATTCGCCACCCGCAATGCAGTGAATACCTTTTTATTGCTGTAATTTCAGTTTTGAACGAAAAAACTGCTTTCGAATTTTTAATGATGACGATTATGTCAATGACGAATCCTTCAACCTTAAACACTACCGAATCCTTATCCGGTTCGAAGGACCACTTTGTGTTTGGCAATAAACACAAGAACACTTGGCAAGAACACTGGACTGTTTCACACAGTAAGGGAGGAAACTGGGTTTTCGGACCGCGATAGAAAAATCACTGGGTTCACTTTTACTTCACTAATTTATTCTACTAATTCACTTTACACTACGCGTTGTCATAAGCCACGTGAACGCTTATCGAAATCAAACTGACCCGCTACTGCGAACGGGTCGCATATTTATATCACAAAATCCATATTCCAGAATCACGTGGAAGCTTCTGCGCAAGGTTCCACGCGTGCCTAGAACCCACGCGACATTTCGGGAACCACCATCACCACGCTAACTGCAGAGCGACGACAGTCGATGATGATGATGATGATGACGGCTGCGGCAGCGGTCTGCTGCCGAACTCAATGTTTGGAGCTCACAGCACTCACTCTCTCGCAGCGCAGGTAGCTTCTGTTCCGTCGGCTCGGGTGAGTGTGTGAGCGCCGCGTCGGTGGTCGATGACGACTCGGATGCGTTGATTGGTGTTAGTGCCCGCGCAGCCTCGCATGCTGCTGCCTTCATTGGGAGCGCATGTGCGCGAACATAGTCCCGCCCGTTGGAATGCAATTCCAACTTAGATGACTGTTGCTCGTCGGTTTCTTGCAAGGGAAGCGGGGCTAGTTTGCTTACTGCACGACGGTATACACCAGCGGTTGTCTTGACGTCAACAACACGAACGATACCGTCCTTTCCTGGGTAGACGGCGATGATTCTTCCAAGCTTCCAAGGCTGTGCTGGTTGATTATCCTCGGCCAATAAAACGACGGTGTCGACCCTCACGTTGGGCTGTTTCTTCGTCCATTTTGCTCTCGATTGTAGAGTTGAAAGGTATTCTCGAGACCATTTTTTCCAGAAGTGGTCTCTCATCTGGTTCAGATACTGCCATTTGGTTAAGCGGTTTGCTGGTACATCCAAATACGATGGCTTGATCACCGGTTCCATTGGTCGACCAAGCATTAGATGTGCAGGCGATATCGGTTGAGGGTCGTTGGGATCATCTGATGTGGAATATAGCGGTCGAGAGTTGACAATCGCTTCGATGTGGGTCAACACAGTGCTGAGTTGCTCGAACGTTAGAGTTGTATTCCCGAGAGTTCTGGTGAGATGGGACTTCACTATCTTCACTCCGGCCTCCCATAATCCTCCGAAGTTCGGTGATCTCGGCGGAATAAACTCCCATTCAACTTCTCGGCCGATCAGGAAGTCGTTGATTTTGTTCCGCTCCACCTGGTCGTTGAACATATCACGTAGATGTCGAAGCTCCTTCAAAGCCCCGACAAAATTGGTCCCATTGTCCGAAAATAGCTTGCGGACAAGACCGCGGCGATTGATGAAACGGTCGAGAGCGGCAAGGAAAGCATCAGAGGTCAGGTCGGATACTAATTCGAGGTGGATGGCTTTCGTTGACAGGCATACGAATAGTGAGATGTACGCCTTCACTACCTTCGGCTTGCGTTTGCCTTCCTTCACAAGTATCGGTCCGGCATAGTCCACGCCGGTCAGCTCGAATGGCGCATGCTCGGTGACTCGTGCTTCAGGTAGCACACCCATCAGAGGCTGGATGCTCCGTGGCTTCGTCCGGAAACATTTAACACAGCCGTGAACCACCTTACGTATAACAGATCGTGCATTCGTCAACCAAAATTTTTGCCGAATGGCGGCCAATAATCCGGATTGGCCCTCGTGTAGACGGTCCTCATGGTATTTGCGTATCAGCATTTCCGTAACACGATGTTTCCGAGGGAGCAGCAACTGGTGCTTGGCTTCGAAAGGCAGCTTGGAGTTTTGCAAGCGCCCTCCGACTCGTAGTAATCCTTCGTCGTCGATAAACGGCTGCAAGTTGGCCATTCGTTTCGGGAAATCGCCTCGCTGGATACTCTGGATCTCCTCATGAAGTTCACTCTGCTGCAGAATTCTAACGATGAAAATCTCGGCCTTTCGCATGTCTTGAACGGTCAAGGCACTGGATAGCATCCTCTGCTTCTTAGGTGTTCGAACTAGTCGGACGAATCGAACCACCTGTGCCAGAACCCGCTGCAATTTGGTGAATGAGCTGAACCGTTCAAAGACCGGCTCCGATTCTATGGCTGGATTTGCGATGGTCACTTCCCTCAGCTCGGGGATTTCACATTCAGGAATCTCTGTAATCGCCTCCACTTCGTACTCGGTTGTGCTGAGGGATGTTGGTCCATTCCACCACAAGCTACACTGCTTCAGCAAGTCTGGCGGCATTCCCCGTGAAACAATGTCAGCTGGGTTATTCAAAGTATTCACGTAACTCCATTGGTAACGATCGGTCAGATGCTTGATTTGGGCTACACGGTTACGAACATAAACCTACAACCGATCCAGGGGTTTGTTGATCCAGGCCAGTACTATTTTACTGTCCGACCACAACTTGACTCCATCGAAAGACAGCTTCAGCGTTGGAGCTACCTTGGCAACTAGCTTGGCGAGCAGTAAGGCAGCACACAGCTCCAACCTAGGTATGGTCATCTCACGGAGGGGAGCTACCTTGGACTTACTGCATAGTAGATGGGCTACCGCTGAACCATCTCGTCGAACGCAACGGATGTACACGCACGCGCCTTATGCACTCTTGGAAGCGTCGGCAAATCCATGGATCTCTAATACTTCCCTCTCTGTATCCACGACACACCGGGGAATTTCAAGATCTGTTATATGATCCAAGGAAGTCCGGAAAGTATTCCACCGCTGGAGTAGCTCATCGTCAAGGGTATCGTTCCATCCTAATTTGCTGGCCCACAAGCATTGCATTATCATTTTCGCTTCCACAATCACTGGCGCGACGAGTCCCAGTGGATCAAACAACCTCGCTATTTGGGACAGGACACGTCGCTTGGTCACTACCGCTCCGGGGTTGGTCGTATCAGCGGATTGGCAAAACAGGAACAAATCTCGCCGCGGGTCCCACATGAGTCCTAAAGCCTTGATAGCTTGGTTGGCACTGGAGTCGTGAATTGGTACCAGCTTCTCACGATCCTCCACTGGAACACTGTCAAGGAGTTCTTCGGAATTTGAACACCACTTTCTGACGGGAAATCCACCCTTCAGCATCAACTCCTCGATATCGCTCCGAAGTTTAATCGCTTCATTAACCGAATCCGCGCCAGAAAGGATGTCGTCCATGTAAGAGTCGTCCAAGATGATCTCGGCAGCCGTGGGATAATTCGTGCTCTCGTCCCGTGCTAGTTGAATAAGCGAGCGCACAGCCAGAAAGGATGCTGCCGATGTTCCGTAGGTTACGGTCAACAGTTCGAAAACCTTCAGCGCTTCCGATGGGTTGCTTCGCCAGAAGATTCGCTGGTATCGGGTCTGTGAAGGGTCCACTAGTACTTGCCTGTACATTTTTGACACGTCCGCAGAGAATACGATGGGGTGGGTCCGGAAGCGCATCACTATGGTGAACAACTCACTTTGGCTGTTCGGTCCGGTCATCAGCACATCGTTTGATGATTATTCTACCATCTATTGTAGCAAGGCAGCTGCCTATAGCACTGGTATAATCTGCAAATCGATTTGATCAAGATTGTACCACTGTTCACACTCAGTCGTTCCCCTGTATGAAGGGCCAAAAATGGAAGCGCGGACCCACAAGCAGAGACACTTGCACGAAACCCGCTACAAGGGAAAAGAATCTCCTTCCAGAAGAAAGTTCATGTAACCAGTGGTAAAATCAAGCCCTCGGTTAACAAAATATACCCAATAGATGGGGTCGAAGAGCCCGCCCTCAATTCACGAGATGTTAGCAACAAGAAGGAGGCAGTTCCAAGCTCCTTGTCCAAATCGTTTCAATCGGGTGCCCTGGTGGTCCCTCCCTATCCCCGTATGTAGTAATATATTTATTAAGAAATTTTATCTTATATTGTGTCCGAAAACCAAATTGTTCATGTTTCTTGAGTATTTAATGTTTATTGAGTTCAGTCTTCCCTTTTGTATTTGTGCTTATAAACATTTAGTAGTGTGCAATTGTCTTTTATATCCCTCTCTACCCACTCTATCACCTTGTAATTCATTGTCGTGAGTATGTTAATTTTCGATTTCAATTAATTTATCATAGCACGATTCATGCGAAATTTTGTTAACATTGAGTAAAGAAAGTCATTTTCCTTTTATCCTACTATTCCATGACAAACAGTTGAGATAAATCTTGAGTAGTACAATTGAGTAATTTATATCGTATTTGAAGCAAACTTCTTGGCGATTCCCACTTTTTATAAAGTATGAGTCATTGGAGCGTGGTGAATAGGTTTTATCCTTCCTATCATTTTAATTCATCTTTAATATGATTTTTATTAATTGAGATATAACAAAGCCGCACCCCGACCCCTCGAGAGCATGAATCCGAAACACCAGACCCTGATCCCCCCGGATAGCTGATCAATTGGACACTCGGTACCCAATCGAGCAACTTCCCTGCACGAACCCGCTCCTCAGACCTGCATACCCGAATATTCGAAACGTGGCTCCGTCATATCTTCGTCTTAACCTGTATTTCCTTACCATCCCTATTTGGTCATTAGCATTTCAAAAGGGCGCGACCGCTTTCCGAAACCAAACTCTCCTCCACGTCCGTGAATCGCACATCACTGCCCCTTGTAATCCAGCGCCACTACCGGAGATAAGAGCATTTCTCTCTCTAGCAGTGGCCGTGAACTAAAAAAGTCATATAATCCACGGCCATGAAAGATTCCATCGCATCCAAAAGCAGCAACGCTCCCCGTAAATGCTGGTGTCGATTTAACTTACATTTTAATCATTACTGTTATTCTCTAAGATATCTTTTCCAGTGCTTGTACTTTTTAGGCCTAGAGTTATCCTCCTCCGACGATTCACCATCTGATATTTCACTTAGCGTTTCTTTGTATATCTCTTCTGCTGTTTTCTTCATCTTTTCCCTATCGTTTGCTAATTGTTTCCATGTTTCTCTATCTATCTCACCATATCTATTCAAGTCCTTTTCCAAAGAGTTCTTCCATGTTATGCACATGCAGAGAATACGATGGGGTGGGTCCGGAAGCGCATCACTATGGTGAACAACTCACTTTGGCTGTTCGGTCCGGTCATCAGCACATCGTTTAGGGATAAACCACTCGCCTTCGCTGTAGCATCGAACACAACACGTAGCTTGGTGCTGCTACTGGATGGTTTCAGGACACAATGGTGTGGCAAGTAGTAGGCTTGAGTTCCAGGTGGATCCTCATCCTCCTGTATCTCCCGGCAATGACCCAGGGCTCGATACTCATCGATGAACTCTGTGTACTGGTTCTTGAGTTCTGGATTTTTCGCCAACCTCTTCTCTAGGAGCAAAAAACGTTTCATGGCGAGGGATCTGGAGTTACTTAGCTGGCTCACAGAATCACGAAAGGGAAGTTGTACTACGAATCTTCCAGTGTCGTCACGTCGGTATGTTTGTTTGAAGTGCTCTTCAAACCGTTCTTCCTCGGTGCTTGTCATTGCAGGCTCGACAATTTCCTCCTGGTCGAAGAATCGCTTCAGAGACTCTTCTAATCCATCGTTCACGGCAACGTTGGCACATACCGGGCGATCATCGTCCTGATCATCGTACGTACCAGCTACTACCCATCCGAATTGGGTTTCGTACAGGGTCGGCAGAGTGCTGGACAATTTGATCTGACCTTGCTTAAGGACGTCAAAGAACAGACCAGCTCCAATCAACATCTCGATCTCGTTTGGACAATGGAAGTCGGCGTCGGCTAGCAGAATACCAGGCGGAATGTTCCACGTATCGATGTTACAACTCACCGGCGGAACCGTGCCCGCCACCTTCGGAGTAGTGAGGCATTCAACGTTGACGGCATAATCACTGTAGTTCGATGTCATTCGCACCACCACCTTGTGGTGCATCTTGGACTTGTTACCTCCGACGCCGATGACGGGAACATTCGCTGGTTGTTTCGGAAGCTTCAGTCTTTGAACCACAGACTCGGAAATGACGTTGATCTGCGATCCGGAGTCCAACAAGGCTCGCACACGATGAACTTGTCCGTTTTTGGCGGTCAGGTTGACCATTGCAGTCATCAGGAATACCTGCTTACCCGGTGGAGGAATGCTGCTGGAACACGATGTATTCACCGGCTGTACTGCGGGTACCGGCTTCCCTTCTGGAGTCTTCGGCGCATCAGTGGGTTTCACTTCGGGCTTCTCACGTTCGAAATGAAGTAGCGTGTGGTGTTTCTTGGAGCACTTTGAACACGACTTATCGCAGGAACACGCTGCCCCACGATGGCCCTTCCTTAGGCAGTTGAAGCAAAGATTTACTTCCTTTACCTTTGCTGGTCGCTGATCCACAGACATCTTCAGGAAGTTGGAACATTTGTAGTTCTGGTGTTGACCCGAACAGAAATCACACATATATTCCGACGTCACTGCCGCTGCGTGCGAGGTCTTGGAAGGCACGAGCTTGGACCCAGGCGGCTTCTGGTTTAGCTTGGGATTCGGGGATACGATGGGAGCACTCTTCTCACATCTCTCCAGGATGACGCATCGTTGTTTAAGGAACTCGATCGTTTGCTCATATTCCGGGAGCTCCGTTTGATCAATTGAAGCCTCCCATAACTCGCGGGTCTGGTCATCCAATGCGCGAGTGAGCACGGTTACCACGAGCAACTCCGACATTCCCAGCAGCGCGCGGTTGGCCAAGCTTGACAAGGTTCTCCACGTGGCGGGTGAATTCATCAATTAAGCTTCGGAGGTCCTTAGACGACTTCTTAGCCATCCTCTTCATATTCAGCAGCCCTAGAATGTGAGACTCCAAGATTAGCCGCTTGTTGCCGAACCTCTCCTCCAGGATGTCCCATGCGCGCTGGTAGTTGTTATTCTGCAACGTCTCTAAGTCGATAACGCCGGTGGCGTCTCCCTTCAAAGAGTTTTCCAAGTGGTATAGCTTCACCGCGTCCGAATCTGATGAGCGCTGCATCAGATCCTGAAACATGGCCTTGAAGCGTGGCCATGCTTCATAACGCCCATCGAAAGTTGGCAGCGGAGCACGGAATGACTGAGACTGTACGACGATCGGCTGCTGGTTGGTGGTGACACACGGTTGCTGCTGGGTTGGGGGTGCAGATAGCTTCTCGTTCCAGCTCTCAAGCAGCACAGACACCTCCTCGTACAGGTGCATGAATTGCAGGTAGGGATCGTCTTGCTCATCGCGCTTGTCGGCTGGAGACTGGGCCACAATTTCCTGGTGCAGCCTGATGAACTCGGCTTTTTCGGTCTCAACACTCCGTTGAAACACTTTAACTTGGGCTGGGGTTGGCTCTCTTTCTTCCTCTTCGGCCTGCTTGAGGGTGGTTAGGATTCGGTTCACGTTGCGTTGAGCTAATCCACGGTTGTGGACTAGCGCCCCAAGCTGGTCCTCACACTCGGCAGAATCAGGAACCTTCTTCACCGGCGTCCGTTTGGGTGGCTTTCTGATGTAGAATATCTCACGGGTCAGCAACACAGAATTCGGACAGGAATTCCGACGCTTTTGTCACAGTGGATGGACGGACTCCGGAATAACGAACGCA
Organism: Aedes albopictus; assembly: GCF_035046485.1. Taxonomy (NCBI): domain Eukaryota; kingdom Metazoa; phylum Arthropoda; class Insecta; order Diptera; family Culicidae; genus Aedes; species Aedes albopictus. Next base: position 16,204 of record NW_026917640.1, read on the forward strand.
AACACTATGCGACGTTTAAATCAATCACTTATGGGTTGGGAACCGACGCGCTTGTCACAACGGGTGGAGCACTTCACACAATGCCCGGAGCGACGGGAAGGTGGCACTACGCGACGGCGGATTCACTTTGGTACTACGAAAATCGACGCGCTTGTCGGACCGGATGGAATTAGGAACACGTGAATTCCGGAACGACGGATAAATTCACTACGCGACGACGGTTTACACTCGCGGACCGACACGGATACGGACGTTGTCGAAGCCACGTCCACGCTCTTCACTGCACAGCACGCTGTTGAAGCCACGTGCACGCTTCTACGCACTGCCGCGCTGTCGAAGCCACGCGGAACGCTTTTTAGACAACACACTACCGCGTTGTTTAAGCCACGCGGAACGCTTTTAAGGTTGAAGGATTCGTCATTGACATAATTGCCATCATTGAAAATACGAAAGCAGTTTTCTCGTTCAAAACTGAAATTTCCGCAGTGAAAATGTGTTCACTGCACTTCATTCGCCACCCGCAATGCAGTGAATACCTTTTTATTGCTGTAATTTCAGTTTTGAACGAAAAAACTGCTTTCGAATTTTTAATGATGACGATTATGTCAATGACGAATCCTTCAACCTTAAACACTACCGAATCCTTATCCGGTTCGAAGGACCACTTTGTGTTTGGCAATAAACACAAGAACACTTGGCAAGAACACTGGACTGTTTCACACAGTAAGGGAGGAAACTGGGTTTTCGGACCGCGATAGAAAAATCACTGGGTTCACTTTTACTTCACTAATTTATTCTACTAATTCACTTTACACTACGCGTTGTCATAAGCCACGTGAACGCTTATCGAAATCAAACTGACCCGCTACTGCGAACGGGTCGCATATTTATATCACAAAATCCATATTCCAGAATCACGTGGAAGCTTCTGCGCAAGGTTCCACGCGTGCCTAGAACCCACGCGACATTTCGGGAACCACCATCACCACGCTAACTGCAGAGCGACGACAGTCGATGATGATGATGTGATGATGACGGCTGCGGCAGCGGTCTGCTGCCGAACTCAATGTTTGGAGCTCACAGCACTCACTCTCTCGCAGCGCAGGTAGCTTCTGTTCCGTCGGCTCGGGTGAGTGTGTGAGCGCCGCGTCGGTGGTCGATGACGACCCAACTAACAATTGCAAGTCACAAACAAGCAAGCTTGCTGAATTGTTGCTTAATAATGGTAATGATAGCTGAACTAAAATTATGCTCTACACATTACTGTTTAAATGATATTTCAATTGAGAAAATAGTCAATGTTCGACTTTCCTCATCGGTATCAACAATGATAAATTAAAACACTTTTCAAAAGATTAACAAGAAATTTATTCGACAAGCATTGATTCTTTAACAAAGGAGCTTAACAAAACATTTGTCTGCATCTTATTAAGCTGATGCATCGATAAGCATATGCTCCTGAACAATGTGCTTTTCACTTGTCAAATAAACGCCTTCAGCCCGTCATAGTTTGACTCGGAACTTTGTTCGGATTATGGGATAAATCATGGCTAAATCTGTTATACAACCAAGTTAGTAAAGAACCTAAATTTTAAACGAATCACATAAAATAAAACAGAATAGAATTATGTAGTTTAACATTGAGTGCCAAGAGACGCCATCAACGTAAAATAAGGCATTTATTTATTATTATTATTCTGTAACAAGATATCTTGTACCTTGATTGTTATATTTTTATCTTCCGCAGCAGTTCGATTGTACGAGACGCTTGGATCGATACATTTGACATTGCAGTGC
>NW_026917641.1:0-15363 GCF_035046485.1 Aedes albopictus
TAGCCATTTCAATTTGATAAAAATTAATTCGCAGTTCATGTAACATTTCATCCATGAAACAAATCTAGTTCGCATCTGCATAATGCTTAGGTTAAAAGATTTCATTCATTATGCACTATTAGCACTTTTGAGAAAGACAGCTAAAAGATTAACATGCCTCAAGCTATTCTTGTGAAAGTTTTATGTAGTTCTTATAATCAATCATCAGTGTAAGTACATAAATACTACTAGTTTCAAAGCAGTCTTCAAAAGCAGCCTCGAAGATCTCCTGAAGAGTGGGCCAGATTAGTCTTATGGATATTTTATGCCTATTTAATCTCGGATTTGCAGAACAAAGAGCTTTATCGCGAAGTTTTATTATTCAATCTTAGAAATTACTTCAGGATTGCCACAAAAGTTTAATTGTTACTTGGGGTTACACCTTGTAAAACAAATTGTATGCCGTTTTTATTGTTGCGAAATGTTAAGATTCAAGCACATGGACAGTCAATAATAATTCAACTACAATATGGTATATTTTTTACTGAAAATGGTATTGTTGAGTAAATATTCTATACAGTTTAACATCAATAAAAACAATGTATGAAATCATAAGTAAACAGCAACAGTTGTGGTTACAGTATTACTTATGTCATGTTTGATGTTGAAACCACAAGGCAAAGTGTTTTTTGCTATGCGGGAGATCCGCTAAGATGAATCCGTTGTATCCAAACGAACTGTCAAAATCTGTATCCAAACGAGCATGACGTCACGATTCGGACAACATCAATGGAACGCATGACGTCATATTCAATCGTCGCACTTTTGAAAATTACTACTTACACGCTTGAAACATTTTAGTCAGCGGTGAGCCATTTTACGAGACGTTTCGGATCAGCTGATCGCTCATTTCATGAATGAAAATTTGACAGGAGGTTGCGCCCAAGCCCGTGAGTGTTAATATCAATATCAACACTGTTGTCGTTTCGTAAAAAAGACTATTGGCTTTTTTAGCGATGTTGAGATAATTCCATATTTATTCTGAATCTGCATGCAAAACTGACCCGAAATCCAAATTTTCATGAATTTTGATGCCCGGTAACCCATTTAAAAATCAAATTAAAGTTTGTATGGGAGCGATTTGATGAATCAACCCTCGTCGGATTTTGTACTGGGAGGAGCTGTCAAGCAGTTACTCAGCTGTCAAAAGGTGATTTTGAATTTTTTCTTTGAAATTGATTTTAGGTATCAAAACAAAGTTCTAAAAATCTGAAAAAAATCATAGTTGCTCAGAAAAAGGTGCTCTTTTGTTTAAAAATAAAAAAAAACGTTGATATTTTCTAAATTTAAAAACCCAATTAGTCCATCTTACGAGCCGATTTTATGAATGAATTTTGACAGGAGGTAGCGTCCAATAGAGTTTTGCATCGAAATTTAACCTCAAGTTTCTCCCCGAGAGAGAAAAGAACGGCAACGAATGGGAATAAAAAAAAAACACCGGAAAATGTCAAAATGCGTGTGGGAGAGAAAAGGAAGGGACGAACGAGAATGAACCAAACGTTCATTCGTGACGTCATCTTGCAGTATCTTATAACCCGTGAAAATCAATATCATCATCAACATTGTTGTCACTTCGTAAAATGGCTTATATTGTGCCTGCAGAAAAAAATCGGAAGCGATGTGTCGCTGGACTGCAGATGAACCTCCAGCGACGATCATAATATATTCATAGAGTGTAGTCCTTGGTGTAGTCTTGTTTCACGAATTGACAAAACTTAAAAATTAAACATAAAAATTAATAAATAGAGAAATAAATATTTCGCTGTAAATTGATGCTTAACTATCAAATTTCAAATAATCGAGATAATACATTTAAAAAATGTATTATAATACAATGAAATTCACAAAATTTCGATAAAATCATTGAAATTTTTAAGGATCTTCGTCATGGATCAAGACAACTTTTGTTGGCTAACATACCGTAATTTTTATTTACTTCCACGCTGCATTTCCCCGACGACGCATATTGAAATTGGAAGAATGGTCACAAGCAAGACGAAGAGCTTTTGGAGAAGCTGATCACAATTTATTGCAAATAAGTAAATACTTTTCAATAGCTCTCTGTTCTACAAAACCCAACGCCGGTCAATACAGGATGACTTTACACGCTTTAAACACTTTTTTGCGCAATCGAAGATGCCGACGTCGGTGACGACCAGTATCATGGCCGCTGAGGTGTCCGTTCGACAGCATCCGATGCCGCTGCGGATTGTTCCATGATTAGCTTCGATTTTATGTAGGTTTGGTAAGTTCAAATGCCATCAGGAGCACGTCAAAAAACGGATAAGAACGAACAAATCTAGCCAAAAATCGCTCCGGAACTCAGATTGAAAACGTAAGCACGTAGCACGGTAGCCAGCTTAAGGTAAATAATGGTAGCTGGTAGCGAAACGTCAGGACTGCACTGACAGTTCCATTGACGTCGCTGGAAATCGTCGCGTCGCTGGACTGTCCAGCGAATTGCAGGTTAGTGCTGCAGCGACAATACGGCCCTACGCATTGCTTTGATTTTTAAGGACAAACGTCTTGAAATCCCGCTAAAACAGTGCATCAGAACTTCAGACGCACAAATTTTAACAAGCAAGCTTCAAACAGCAGTGTATTTCATTATTCTGTTCTTACTCACTTGTAATAAACTTAAAATGAGAAGATCAGGTGCGCTGGTTTTGTTTACGAAGAAATTTGAGTTCTCGAAATCGTGAGTAGGTGCCAGAGTCGGCCATTGTGGCATCCATTTTGGGATTCTAACAAGTCTGTCTTTAAGGAATTTTGATATTTCGTGGCCTCGTTGTTTACAAAATCCCAATAAAAGTAAAAGAAAGGGCGAAAATTCCGTGCAGAGCCTTATAATTATTATAGATTAGATTGCACCGTAACCTAGCGATTTATGACCAAAAAGTGCAACCATACTTGTATCTTGTCACTTCAATTTGAAGAAGAGAGAGTCGATGAAGAGAACTCGCTCATGTTACTTTCGCCCTTATTTAAACTTAATCTAGATATGGTTCGTGCAGTTGAAAATCGGATTTTTTTTTAATGTCTGTATTAACAAGATTTTTAGCCCTAGGCTAGTTCATCTCGGGAACCACGCTTTACTTCCCTTGCGATGGAAGAACTCACATTTTGCGAGTTTGTCGGGAGTTGGATTCGATCCCAGGTCCTTGGCGTGATAGTCAAGTGTTCTAACCATCACACTAGGTCCACTCCACAGAATCGGAATTTTTTGACACGCGAAAATCAATTATATTCCTAAACCGTGCGTTGGACGTACGTCGGGCACAGTGCGTCGGATGGAGGACCAGATCCGCTGTCCAGCACACTACGTTCGACGTTAGGTTTATCGTAAGGGGACGGCAACTTAGTTTTTCACTATGTCGAACTCCATAGTGAAAAAATAAGTTTGGATTGTGCCTCCTTACGTGGAGCATAAATTTTACTCCAGCCAAAATATTCACCAACACAGTCGTGAAATTTGAATGTTTACCTTTTTACGAGGGATATCGGTGCAAAACGCTCATATCACATTTCTCATAAAAGTGTTATTCATGAAAAAGCTGCATTATTTGATAATTTTCAATTTGAGACTGTCGATGTTTAGGTAAAGTTCCTACAGAGAGTGATAATTGTTTGTGAAAAGTCACACAATAACTCTTTTTGTAAATTTTGTTCGCCGAAGTGCGTTTTTCCTTATTTTCTCCCGCTGCTGTATTGAGTGAATGTTGGTATTAGTGTGCTCTGGTTGCGTATGATAAGCGGCAACATAATCAGATCACCGTAGCACTAGCACCCCCGTGGTTTATCGTATTGTCGCGACGAGACCCCTCGTCATCGATCAACTGTGGCCGGTCAATGCGATGGTCACAACTGTGCCTGTCCGAACGGTCAGCAGCGTAAAGGGAGAGAGAATAAAAACAAAACCGGGGATAGGTATAACGATCAAAAACCGTGACCAAGCAACTTCGAATGAAAATTGATAGTAGGCGCAAATTTATTTGGTTGAATTTGAGAGGTTTCTCGTGAAATTTAGTTCTATTTCATGCTTAATTCTTAAAAGGTAGTTGAATTCAATAAGTGAAGTCTAGCATTGAAATGTGTGATACATGCAGATACGTAGTTTCTTAATCTAATAGTACGGTGAGTGGGACATGATACGTGCAACATAATTTATTCCTTAAAACTACTTAAATCTAATGGAATTACGCTTAACTATAGGACTATATACAAATATCTAAGCTGAAGCATATATTGGATTCTGAACGGTGCTGATAAACTATAAATATTGTAAGTAATTGAACTTGTTAATCATTATCAGTTAACCTTAACAATTCGTACATTCAGACAGTAATCCCCATATCTAAGACCTATCGAGGCGTGGTATGATCCTTGATGTCGAAGGTCACCAAAATTGTGAGTAGGCAATGTATATTAAAATTAAGATGGAAACAATAATTAAAATACATTTACAGCTAAAAGCTTACCATCACTAAATCCAAGGTTTGCTGTTTAGACTTGACAGACCCCCACAACATTCTTTTAGAATTTTGTACGTGGGTAATCGATATGACGGGACATCACGACCAATCGATGTACCAGTGCAAGACATGCCACGGAGCGGACCCGGTAAGTGCTCATATGTTCACCTGCGACCGGTGCCGTGAATGGGAGCACTTTCGGTGCGCCGGGATCAGCGAAGCCGCCCAAAGCCGTCCCTTCATCTGTAAGCTCTGCAGGAAAGGTGAAACGAGCACACAACGAGTGCTTAGGTCACAGACGAAAGGTAACCCACTTACTAACCCATCGGTAGCAGGTGCCCCCTCAAATAAGGGCAGCAAGATGTCGTCTGTCCGCAGTTTCAGCTCCCGGTCGTCAGTTGTAAAGGCGCAACTGGAACTGGCAGAAGAGGAAACCAGGATGAAGCAGAAGGAGCTTGAAGAGGAAGAAGAACTCAAGACGCTTGAGCTGGAAGAAGAAAGGAAGCAGTTAGAGGCGAAGAAGAAGTTAGTTGAAGAAGAAGCCCGCTTGCGGCAGCGGACGCTGGAAGCGAATCGGGAGCGTCTGGCGAAGCAACAATCGATCCGCCGAGAATCGTTGGAGAAGAGGAACGAGATTCTGTTGCAGATATCCGAACGCGGGAGTGTGTTGGAGTCTACGACCAGTTCCGTCGAAAAGGTTTCAAAATGGTTGAACACCCACCCTCCTGGAGGGATGACCGAAGGAAACATCGCAGGGGCACAAATTGACCCCCTTTCTTCGGCCCCAAATGGACTACAGGGAGGTATTTCGTGCACCGTTCCAAAGCCTTCGCGAACCGGATCTACCTCAGCCCTACCACCCAATTTCCCACGACAGGTAACGGAGAATGGTCAGCCTTTGGACACGCTACGATCCGGGCTGCACGCCTCCGGGGTCCCCATAATTAACCCGAGCCACACCCTTCCGAGGACCGTCTTTCCACGAGAAGTGCACTCGGTTACCGTTAGGGAACCATTCCAACAGTACGTTGCATCTTCCCGGCCGTTTCGTGACCCCCGCTTAGTTCCAACTGCTAGTCCGTTAAATTCCCCAGCGGTGTATTCATGTCCGCCGATGATCCAACACGCAGCAAGGCCGATTATCGACGAAGGAAATCAAGCTGTGCACATTAACCAACGCTCGGCGCCTTCCATGGATACGCCTCTCCATCATAGTTCGATGCGGAATCCCAGATCAGTCGTCCTCCACTCTAATACACCCGTTGCGGATCAGCGTTTCCAGGATCGGGATTCTTTTCCCGAACATGGCTTATCGGGTGATAGGTTTAGCCGAAGAACGATGCCCAAAGCTCAAGAAATGCGTCTGGAGGCCGGTGTCCTTAGCACCCAACAGATAGCTGCACGGCAGGTCGTCGGTAAAGATTTGCCGTCGTTCAACGGAAACCCTACGGACTGGCCGATGTTCATAACCTCCTTCGAACAATCTACCGTTGCATGTGGGTATTCAAACGCCGAAAATCTGGTGCGCCTCCAACGATGCCTCACGGGACATGCTCGAGAAGCTGTACGAAGCCGGCTTCTACTCCCAGCTAACGTACCACACGTCGTTGATACCCTACGAACGCTCTACGGTCGGCCAGAGTTGTTAATTCGTTCGCTCCACGAGAAGATAAAGGGTACTCCTGGTCCTAGGCACGATCGACCGGAAACGATACTCGAGTTCGGCTTGGTGGTTCAAAACTTTGTTGACCACCTGCAAGCCGCGCAACAGGAAGAGCATCTGTCAAACCCGATGCTCCTGCAGGAACTGGTAGAGAAACTGCCAGGTTCAATGCGGATGGACTGGGCGGCCTTCAAAAGCCAACACTTTCGAGCAACCGTGACAACATTTGGCGAGTTTATGACCAAACTGGTAAAAGCGGCCAGCGAGGTCAGCTTCGAGATTCCGGGGCTATGGAAGGGCCTGAACGACGGAAAGCAACAGCGAACGAAGGAAAGAGCCAGGATTCAGACACACTCCGCCGAAGAAACCTCTTCCTCGAGACCTGTCGACACCAGTACGCGCAAAACTCCTAAACCGTGTGCTATTTGCGATCGTGAAGGGCATAGAGTGGCAGAGTGCTCAAAATTCAAGCAGTTGAGTATTGACGATCGTTGGAAGTCGGTGCAAAACAAAAACTTGTGCAGGACGTGCCTGAACAACCACGGCAAGTGGCCTTGCAAGTCATGGCAGGGATGCGGAAGTTCAGGATGTAAGTTGAAGCATCACACCCTTCTTCATTCGCCATCTACTCCACCGACTTCTTCGCATTCCGTGAACGTATCATCCAGCCAGCTTTCTGCTGGCGAACACCGAACTCTTTTTCGGGTTTTACCAGTCATCCTTTGCGGAAGAGAGAAAACCGTTACCGTCTTCGCATTCATCGATGAAGGATCTCAAATTACCATGTTGGAGGAGAAAGTCGCTAAAGAGCTCGGCGTAACTGGACCGAAGAAGCCGCTCACTCTCCAGTGGACGGGCAATGTAAAACGCAGTGAACCAGGATCGCAAGAAGTTAGCCTGAAAATTGCTGGGAAAAATAGCGGGATATGCTATGATCTACGACAGGCGCGCACGGTAAGCTGTTTACTGTTGCCCACTCAGAGCATGAATTACCGCGAACTGTGTGCTCAATTTCCACACCTCAGAGGCCTCCCCATAGAAGATCAAGATCTCGTTCAACCAAAATTGTTGATTGGGCTAGACAATCTTCGGCTTGTAGTACCGCAGAAGCTGCGCGAAGGTGGAGCACATGATCCCATTGCTGCAAAATGCCGCTTGGGTTGGAGTATCTACGGCAGTACATCTACAAATTCCGTGGCCAGAGTTAGAGTCAATTTTCACACCGCTGCTGAGCAGAGTCCAGACGACCTCCTCAATGCGCAGTTGCGAGACTACTTCGCGCTTGAGAACTGCGGCGTTGCTGCTCCAGCCGAGAAACTCGAGTCGGAAGAGGACAAGAGAGCGAGACGACTGCTCGAGGAAACCACACGGCGAACGGCGACCGGGTTCGAAACAGGTCTTTTGTGGAGGTCCGATACCCAAGAGTTTCCAGACACATACCCAATGGCTCTTCGGCGGCTGAAATGTTTGGAGAAAAAACTGCAGGGCAATTCTTCAATGATGGAACGCGTGCGAGAACAAATCATCGATTTCGAAACGAAGGGCTATATTCGCAAGGTCAGCGAAGCGGAGCAGTCCAAACTGGATTACCGGAAAACCTGGTTTCTCCCCTTAGGAATTGTCCTGAACCCAAAAAAGCCCGGAAAGTTGCGACTCATTTGGGACGCGGCAGCAAAGGTCGGTGGAGTGTCGTTCAACACACATTTGCTAAAGGGGCCAGATTTGCTCACGCCTCTACCACGCGTCCTCAGTGGCTTCCGATTGTTTCCTGTGGCAATTTCAGGAGATATAAGGGAGATGTTTCTGCAAATAAGGCTGCAACCCGGGGACCGCAACGCTCAAATGTTCCTGTTCCGCAACCATCCTCAAGATCCAGTGCAAACCTACGCAATTGACGTCACCATGTTCGGATCGACCTGCTCTCCGTCGTCGGCACAATATGTCAAAAACGTGAATGCTGAACAACATGCTGAACACTATCCACGGGCAGCGGCCGCCATCATAGAACACCATTATGTGGACGATTACTTGGACAGCTTCCGGACTGTGGAAGAGGCCGTCCAAGTCGTAAATGATGTCAAGCTCGTTCACTCCAGAGGCGGATTCGAAATTCGCAATTTCCTCTGCAATAAGGGCGAAGTCCTGCGGCGAACTGGGGAGATCGAACCAGATTCGTCCAAGGAATTCGCCCTCGTACGAGCAGAAACAACCGAATCAGTGTTAGGAATGAAATGGCTCCCAGAAGATGATGTTTTCACTTACACATTTGCTATGCGTAACGATTTGAAACCGATTCTCGCTGATAAGCACATCCCAACGAAGCGGGAGGTTCTCAAGGTGATCATGAGCCTGTTCGACCCTCTGGGCTTCATAGCGTATTTTCTTGTGCACGGCAAGGTGTTGATGCAAGATATTTGGGCGTCGGGCATCGACTGGGACGACGAAATTGGCGAGGAGCTTCTTCTCCGTTGGCAGCAGTGGACGAGTTACTTTCCGCAGTTGGATAGCTTACGCATTCCGCGATGCTACTTCCAATCCCCGTTTCCTACAAACTTTGATCGGCTAGAACTCCACGTATTAGTCGACGCCAGCGATTCTGCCTACGCGTGTGTCGCGTATTATCGATTGGAGACAGAAAGTGGCGTGCAAGTGGCGCTGATCGGTGCCAAAACCAAAGTGGCCCCGTTAAAAGTATTGTCGATCCCCCGTCTGGAATTAAAGGCCGCCATTCTAGGAGTTCGCATGCTGGAAACTGTCCAAGGCTATCACACCTACCCTATTAGCCGAAGGATTCTCTGGAGTGACTCCAGTACCGTACTTGCCTGGATACGATCTGAGCATCGTCGGTACAACAAATTCGTCGCTGTGCGAATCGGCGAAATCCTCACGGCGACCAACGCTCAGGAGTGGAGATGGGTCCCTTCCGGGATGAACACCGCTGACATTGCCACTAAGTGGAAAGGTGGTCCAGATTTTTCCCATAATAGCCCGTGGTTCCGGGGTCCTGCATTCCTAAGTCGGTCCGACGAGCACTGGCCACAGCAAACAACGATCCATACGACACATGAAGAGCTTCGAGTCAACCACGTCCATTCTTCAACATCCCCGTTAATCGATGCAACACGGTTCAGTCAATGGACCAAGATTCACCGCACTACGGCGTACGTCATCCGATTTGTTCAAAATCTACGGCGAAAATGTGAAGGTTCAACATTGCAGTTAGGAGTTCTGCAGCAAGAGGAGCTGAAGTGTGCAGAGGAGGTGCTGTGGAAGGTAGCACAAGCGGATGCCTTTCCGGAAGAAATTGCTGCCCTTTCAAACGCTCAAGAATATCCAAATGCGCGTCATAGACGCGTTCCGAAATCCAGTCCTATATATAAGAACTGGCCATTTCTAGACGAGCGAGGAGTGCTCCGGATGCGCGGAAGAATCGGGGCCGCAGCCTTCATCCCAACCGAAACTAAGTTTCCAGCGATCCTTCCTAGGCAACACATAATCACGTTTCTTCTTACAGACTGGTACCACCGCCGATTCCGCCACGCCAACCGGGAAACAGTCGCCAACGAAATACGCCAACGTTTCGAAATCGCCAAACTTCGAGCACTCATTCAAAAGGTCATGAAGGCCTGCATGATGTGTAAAGTGGCGAGAGCCACACCCAATCCTCCAGCGATGGCACCGCTTCCTGCCGCACGGCTGCAACCATTCGTTCGTCCATTCACGTTCGTCGGGCTGGACTATTTCGGTCCAGTATTGGTCAAGGTCGGCCGAAGCCAGGTAAAAAGATGGGTTGCTCTTTTCACCTGCCTCACAATCCGTGCTGTGCACTTGGAGGTAGTGCATAGCCTGTCAACCGAGTCGTGTGTCATGGCAGTCCGCCGCTTCATCGCGAGACGTGGTACCCCGGCGGAATTCTATACAGACAATGGTACATGCTTCCAAGGGGCCAACAAAGAACTGGAAAAGGAGAAGTTGGACGCTCGAAACAATGCTCTAGCTGCTACATTCACCACCACAACCACGAAATGGCGCTTCATTCCGCCGGCCGCTCCTCATATGGGGGGTGTTTGGGAGCGTCTTGTAAGGTCGGTCAAGGTAGCACTAGGAACGGTTGCGACGGCACCACGCACACCTGACGATGAGGTTCTAGAAACTGCTCTGCTCGAAGCAGAAGCATTGATTAACGCTAGACCCCTAACCTACATTCCTCTTGAATCGGCGGATAAGGAAGCTCTCACCCCGAATCATTTCCTGTTGGGAACCTCTAACGGTGATAAGATTGCCCCCTTTGGACCAGTGGACAATCCAGCGGTACTACGTAGTGGCTGGCGGCTTGCTCAATCGATTACCCAAGAGTTTTGGGCAAGGTGGCTGAAGGAGTATCTTCCTGTGATTAGGCGCCAAGGAAAGTGGTTCGAGGAAAAACCAGATATAGCGGTAGATGACCTAGTGTTGGTCGTGAGTGGATCGGCAAGGGACCAGTGGGTGAGAGGACGTGTAGAAGCGGTGGTTCCCGGACGGGACGGAAGAGTTCGTCAAGCCTTCGTTCGGACTGCATCAGGAGTTCTGCGGCGACCAGCAGTGAAGCTTGCGGTGCTCGACGTGCGAGAAAGTAGCGAACCTATTGCAAGAGTTCCTGGGAACCGGAAGTCGGACCAAGGTTCACGGGAGGGGGGATGTCGCGACGAGACCCCTCGTCATCGATCAACTGTGGCCGGTCAATGCGATGGTCACAACTGTGCCTGTCCGAACGGTCAGCAGCGTAAAGGGAGAGAGAATAAAAACAAAACCGGGGATAGGTATAACGATCAAAAACCGTGACCAAGCAACTTCGAATGAAAATTGATAGTAGGCGCAAATTTATTTGGTTGAATTTGAGAGGTTTCTCGTGAAATTTAGTTCTATTTCATGCTTAATTCTTAAAAGGTAGTTGAATTCAATAAGTGAAGTCTAGCATTGAAATGTGTGATACATGCAGATACGTAGTTTCTTAATCTAATAGTACGGTGAGTGGGACATGATACGTGCAACATAATTTATTCCTTAAAACTACTTAAATCTAATGGAATTACGCTTAACTATAGGACTATATACAAATATCTAAGCTGAAGCATATATTGGATTCTGAACGGTGCTGATAAACTATAAATATTGTAAGTAATTGAACTTGTTAATCATTATCAGTTAACCTTAACAATTCGTACATTCAGACAGTAATCCCCATATCTAAGACCTATCGAGGCGTGGTATGATCCTTGATGTCGAAGGTCACCAAAATTGTGAGTAGGCAATGTATATTAAAATTAAGATGGAAACAATAATTAAAATACATTTACAGCTAAAAGCTTACCATCACTAAATCCAAGGTTTGCTGTTCGAGCACTCATTCAAAAGGTCATGAAGGCCTGCATGATGTGTAAAGTGGCGAGAGCCACACCCAATCCTCCAGCGATGGCACCGCTTCCTGCCGCACGGCTGCAACCATTCGTTCGTCCATTCACGTTCGTCGGGCTGGACTATTTCGGTCCAGTATTGGTCAAGGTCGGCCGAAGCCAGGTAAAAAGATGGGTTGCTCTTTTCACCTGCCTCACAATCCGTGCTGTGCACTTGGAGGTAGTGCATAGCCTGTCAACCGAGTCGTGTGTCATGGCAGTCCGCCGCTTCATCGCGAGACGTGGTACCCCGGCGGAATTCTATACAGACAATGGTACATGCTTCCAAGGGGCCAACAAAGAACTGGAAAAGGAGAAGTTGGACGCTCGAAACAATGCTCTAGCTGCTACATTCACCACCACAACCACGAAATGGCGCTTCATTCCGCCGGCCGCTCCTCATATGGGGGGTGTTTGGGAGCGTCTTGTAAGGTCGGTCAAGGTAGCACTAGGAACGGTTGCGACGGCACCACGCACACCTGACGATGAGGTTCTAGAAACTGCTCTGCTCGAAGCAGAAGCATTGATTAACGCTAGACCCCTAACCTACATTCCTCTTGAATCGGCGGATAAGGAAGCTCTCACCCCGAATCATTTCCTGTTGGGAACCTCTAACGGTGATAAGATTGCCCCCTTTGGACCAGTGGACAATCCAGCGGTACTACGTAGTGGCTGGCGGCTTGCTCAATCGATTACCCAAGAGTTTTGGGCAAGGTGGCTGAAGGAGTATCTTCCTGTGATTAGGCGCCAAGGAAAGTGGTTCGAGGAAAAACCAGATATAGCGGTAGATGACCTAGTGTTGGTCGTGAGTGGATCGGCAAGGGACCAGTGGGTGAGAGGACGTGTAGAAGCGGTGGTTCCCGGACGGGACGGAAGAGTTCGTCAAGCCTTCGTTCGGACTGCATCAGGAGTTCTGCGGCGACCAGCAGTGAAGCTTGCGGTGCTCGACGTGCGAGAAAGTAGCGAACCTATTGCAAGAGTTCCTGGGAACCGGAAGTCGGACCAAGGTTCACGGGAGGGGGGATGTCGCGACGAGACCCCTCGTCATCGATCAACTGTGGCCGGTCAATGCGATGGTCACAACTGTGCCTGTCCGAACGGTCAGCAGCGTAAAGGGAGAGAGAATAAAAACAAAACCGGGGATAGGTATTGTAAAATACGGCTAACCGGGGAGAGCTCTTTCTGGGGTAAATGATCAAACCACTTCTAGTACGTTTGCTATCCAGACCAGGAATGAGCTATGCTCTTCTCTGTCAGCTTTTATTAGTTTCTATTTACATATACATTTACATTTTGATGATGGTCAGCACTACACTGATAGTGCTTCTTCTGATCTCGCATACACAAGAGAATACAATACAATTATAATTCAGTACACTGATAAAAATAACTAATTCTAATTCCGAAGATGTCCCAACCTAGACACAACAACTTCTTCACCCTTAGAGAGTTTGTTCTTATTCTATTTTCTGAATCTCGAGAGAATGCTAATTCATTTATAAAGTTCAACGCAATTCAATTTCATAGACTAATCGTAATAAACAAAATCTGAATCGGTCTTGTTTGCTCTTTGGCGTTTCGAACGCCTCAACTCCACTGACGGCGACTGTTCCAATATCCTTTTCCGTCTTGTTCTTAATGTCACGCCCGGACCTACTGCAGGCTCGTCTGGACCAACAGTTGTCGGTATTCCACCTGCGCTTGCCATGCTTCGGTCATTCGATATTGGAAGCATCACGCTAGGACGGTCAGAGGGATCCGGCTCAGTGTATTGCCGTAGTTGTGTGCGATGAGCTGTTGTTCGCACGCTTCCAATTTCCACCGAATATCTGCTTTACTTCACCACACTAGCCAATCAGCCAGCGTATGGATCACGAGGAACGATTGATACAGCAGTAAATCTCGGGCAATCTCCCTTCTAGATGCGCCAGGGGTGATACGGATGTCCAGGCTAGCCCTTGCCACTGAGCAGGGAATGCGAGTGCCAATCAGCGAAAAACTCTCAGCCCGGGTGACCACCGGTAATGATAAGCTTAACCAGATTCAACCGAGCCCAGTTAGACTAGGTCCTGTCCAAACGTAGGATGAAAACTCAACTTCTTAGAAACCACCGTCCTTCAGTATTGTCAGCTGCCAAAGCGGTTCCTTACACACTGATGACGAGGCAAGTGACGATGGCACGTGTTCTGCTGCGGCCGAAAACACTAAGTCTGCTATCACTACTAAACGTGACTAAACTGCGATTCACTGTTAACGAGTTTTCACAAATGTTCTTCACGAATTGCACGCCTTCCAAATTATCCTTCGTCGACAGATGTAAAATACGGCTAACCGGGGAGAGCTCTTTCTGGGGTAAATGATCAAACCACTTCTAGTACGTTTGCTATCCAGACCAGGAATGAGCTATGCTCTTCTCTGTCAGCTTTTATTAGTTTCTATTTACATATACATTTACATTTTGATGATGGTCAGCACTACACTGATAGTGCTTCTTCTGATCTCGCATACACAAGAGAATACAATACAATTATAATTCAGTACACTGATAAAAATAACTAATTCTAATTCCGAAGATGTCCCAACCTAGACACAACAGGTATAACGATCAAAAACCGTGACCAAGCAACTTCGAATGAAAATTGATAGTAGGCGCAAATTTATTTGGTTGAATTTGAGAGGTTTCTCGTGAAATTTAGTTCTATTTCATGCTTAATTCTTAAAAGGTAGTTGAATTCAATAAGTGAAGTCTAGCATTGAAATGTGTGATACATGCAGATACGTAGTTTCTTAATCTAATAGTACGGTGAGTGGGACATGATACGTGCAACATAATTTATTCCTTAAAACTACTTAAATCTAATGGAATTACGCTTAACTATAGGACTATATACAAATATCTAAGCTGAAGCATATATTGGATTCTGAACGGTGCTGATAAACTATAAATATTGTAAGTAATTGAACTTGTTAATCATTATCAGTTAACCTTAACAATTCGTACATTCAGACAGTAATCCCCATATCTAAGACCTATCGAGGCGTGGTATGATCCTTGATGTCGAAGGTCACCAAAATTGTGAGTAGGCAATGTATATTAAAATTAAGATGGAAACAATAATTTAAATACATTTACAGCTAAAAGCTTACCATCACTAAATCCAAGGTTTGCTGTTTAGACTTGACAGACCCCCACAACACGTATGAATTAGGAGAAAAAACGCTTGTCGTGTGTGGGGAAAGTTCGGGCCCTCTATCCAGCGCACTTTGCCCGACGTACGTCCGACGAACGGTTTAGGAATATCATCGATTTTCGCGTGTCAAAAAATTCCGATTCTGTGGAGTGGACCTAGTGTGATGGTTAGAACACCTGACTATCACGCCGAGGACCTGGGATCGAATCCCACTCCCAACAAACTCGCAAAATGTGAGTTCTTCCATCGGAAGGGAAGTAAAGCGTGGGTCCCGAGATGAACTAGCCTAGGGCTAAAAATCTTGTTAATACAGATATTATTATCAATTTTGATAAAAATCAAAGTCCGATCGCCGCTCACTTTGGAAGCTGTGAACTTATATGCACTTTGATGATAAAGTACTCAAATGTAAGTAAAATAATGTCGACATGTTTTACACCTAAAAACAAGAAAATTTAAGCGCATATATTTACCTCGAAAAATGATAAATCGATTGTCGCGTGTCAAAAATTCCACAAACAATATTTATCTATTAAACTTTTTTTTAAGTTGGCCAAAACGCTAAA
>NW_026917641.1:15386-17994 GCF_035046485.1 Aedes albopictus
ACCTTATATCTTTCATTTAAGTCTCTTGATAGTTGTAAGAACCTCTTCTTTCTATGTTAACTTGGATCTTGTTTCTCCGGCTTTTCTTCTGTTTTTTTAATCTTACTCAAGTAGGTGGAAAAACCTGATGAATAACATATTCAGTTATGATTGATTGAATTACTGAAGAGCAAAAACTGATATTGGCTGATAAAAGAGCAGAAATAATAACAAAATCTAATATGGTGAAATACTCAATAATAGCTCGTTAAGATATTACAAGTTCAAAACAATAGCAGACAAGATTTGTCACTTTTTTCAAGAAAAAAAAAATAAAAAAATGTCAACATCCAGCATCGAACCTACGTCCTTAGGATTCACAGGCGGTGATGCTTACCACTCAGCTGTGGCTCGCTGTTGTTAATAACATGGTGTAGCCTTTGCTCCATGTACTATAGTAATTATTCAATTAAACCAGACATTCCACCACCCAAATCGATCTAATTTTAAAGAACTGCAACACGCCTTAAGGTAGACCGTCGCTTACTTTAGATCTACCGACATAATCGGCTACAGGCGTTATTAATGGTTGCACTCGGCCCTGAAAAACTGTCTCCGAAGGTCAAGTCCATTCGGAATCTTCAGAGAAAGTCGAGAGAGAAAAGGTCGCGGCCGAACGCGAAACCTGGGCGCTCGGCCAGCATATTCTTTCAGATTACCGAACTATTTCGATGAAGTTCGCGGGAAATTTCGAGCTTCCGCTGGACTCGGACGAGATCACCTTCCCTAATCTGAGGGTCAAAGCATCAAATCAATTTCGTCCGAGCAGTCAATCGAAGTAGAAGTGTCGCGTTCTTTTTTGTATAGCGTGTTCTTGACCTTGTGAGTGTAAAACAACGTGGTAATACTTTCCGACTCTAATTTAATTTGTCCTTTCAATTAGTTCCTAGATACAGAAAGTGCTAGAAGAAGTTGTGCGTCTAAGAAAGTTTTGTGCGTTTCTTGATAGAAAGACAGGTATGTGCTCAATGTGTCCGTCCCATTATGATAATTGCGCCTTGTGCTAGAACCCCGTCTATTGTGTTTCCGAAACCTTTCTCCAGCCAACGACTTCGAGAAGAACACCTGTGACGCTTCTACCATCTTCGGACCTGAAGAGCGATCCGTCACCAAATCGCTCGAGACCTGCGGCTACCAAGCGCCGTTCCAAGAGGGCCCGATTCGTCAAAAGGGCCACCAGACGACCCTCCACGTGGACCCGCGATTGAGTCCAAAGGTCGCGATCCACCGCCGTGGTTACACTGCCCAAGAACCAGGAGCGCAGGACCACGCACGAGCGAACCTTCACCAACAGCAATCGATTTCGCTACGTATCACACCAGTGCCTGCAGTAGTCGGTGAGTCCGTTCATTTTTTCTTTGCGGAGGGCGGCGTCCGCTGAGGACGCCGCGGAGAGATTTTTTGCCAATCAAAGGTTGAGGTATTTTTTCTGGACTGCACATCCAGGATTTTGGACGCGTCCATCAATTTGGAGGTTGGGTGCGGCATAACCAAAAACGTGCGCACGTAATCAGTGGACGACCCACCCAACCACATTTCTATTAGACACCCGGGTGTGAAGCTTTCGATCGTCGCTTCCATCGTCGAGGAAAAGTGAATGGGATGCTGTACAGCCAAGCACATTGAAACTGATTGAGCACGGGAGAACAGACATAGATAGGGAACAAATAGACAGTAAAAAACGCACACGGTAGGACAATAGGACTAGGAACGATACGATGTCGGCTTAAGTAAATACATGCATGTGATGATTATTATTCGTAGCAAAGTTGTTTTTCTTACGTTAGAATAAATGTGTTTCCGTTCATAAACGATTGTTTGTAGTTAAGTCCTAAGCTTGCCGACGTAGAGAAAGAAGTGTTTCCATGTTGTCGCGTATCTTGTTTTTGCGTTGAATGTCTTCCGCGTGGCGGAATATGACTTTATTTGATTTTGTCTCGTCTACTCTGGTTGCGCCTCTAGCGGGAACGATTTGAAGCTTCCAATGATGAGAATCTAGCGTGCAACGTCACATCTTAGAGTTGCAACGTTTTTAGGTATGGGTGATCTCTCACCGCTCTTTGGAGAAATGGTTTGTTAATCTGGAAGTTATATGTTGGTTGTTTAGGGTAGTTTCCCCAGTTCTGGTGTAGTAAGTAGACGGACTGGCTCGATCTCTATTTTCTCTGAAGATTTTGAATGGACTCGCCCTGAACGAGTCTCAACCGGGCAAATTAAACTTGTCTTGCGGTCTCCTAACGGAGTGGCGCTTAAGCCGCATGATTTATTCCCGGATCGGCCAGTGCCGGCTACAAAATGGCGCCCAACTGAAAGGTCTTATGTGGTGTCTGTAGTATTTGTATGGAGCAAATTTTGAGTATACGTTCTTTGGTTCAAAATTATGTTGATGCGTGAAATTTCAGAATTAATGTACTTAAGTAGATTCTGAAAATTAGATTATGTTGTAGAGTATTCGTAAATTTCAGTATTTTGTGGAGAATTTTGTTGAGTATCTGTGGTTTACGTTTATATGGTGTATTGTTAGCTTTGGAAGCTGTTATACGGATTTTTTGAATTGGTAATTCAAAAA